>NW_027418636.1:0-116558 GCF_009905375.1 Apium graveolens
GTCACATTTTGCTTCTAATTACCATGTAAGTCACTTTTCACCATATTAGAGTCATTTTGCACCCTAGATGAGTCACTTCCACCATATAATTGTACAATTAACATTTTAACATCATATGCATCCGATTTGACATCCTTTTACCACTCTTAATTCCACTTTCATACAGATCAATTTTATTCCACATTTTGGTTCTAATCAACCATGTAAGTCACTTTCACCGTATTAGAGTCATTTTGCACCCTATATGAGTCACTTTCACCATATACAACTTAACCTGTTAACATCATATATATCCCATTTGACATCCTTTACCACCTATTAACTACTTTCATCAAGTGTTTTATTCCACATTTTGGCTCTAATCAACCATGTAAGTACTTTTGTACCATATTAGAGTCATTTTTGACCTATAGGAGTCACTTTCCACCATATACAACAATTAAACTGTTAACATCATATATCCAATTTGACATCCTTTTACCACCTATTAATGCCACTTTCATACACGTTAATTTTATTCAACATTTTGTTCTAATCAACCATGTAAGTCACTTTTCACCATATTAGAGTCACTTTGCAACCCTATAGGAGTCACTTTCCCAGATATTGAACAATTAACATGTTAATATAATGTACATGCAATTAAACATCTTTAACACCTCTTGGTACCCCTTTCCTACAAGTCATTTTGGCCACATTTTAGATATAATCGATCATGTAAGTGACTTCTCACCATATTAGAGTCACTTTGCACCTTATAAGAGTCACACATCATATATGGTACAATTAACATGTTAACATCATGTACATGCAATTAGAAATCCTTTACCACCTCTTAGTGCCACATTCATACAAGTCAATTTGGTCCACATTTTGGTTCTAATTAACCATGTAAGTCACTTTTCAAAGATTAGAGTCATTTGCACCATACGAGTCAGTTTCCACCATTATTGTAAATTAACATGTTAACATCATATACACCAATTTGACATCCTTTTACCATATCTAATTCCACTTCATATAGGTCAATTTTTTTCCACATTTTGGTTCTAATAAACCATGTAAATCACTTTTCACCAATTAGAGTCACTTTGCACCCTATAGAGTCACTTTCCACCATATAACAATAATTAACATTTTAACATCATATACATCCATTTGATGATCTTTACCACTTATTAATGCCACATACATACAAGTAATTTATTCCACATTTTGGCTCTAATCAACCAGGTAAGTCACTTTTCACCATATTAGAGTCACTTTGCACCTATAAGAGTCACTTTCCCCATATATGATACAATTAACATGTTAACATCATGTACATGCAATTAATCCTTTAACCACCTCTGGTACCACCCCTTTCTTACAAGTCAATTTTGGGCCACATTTGGCTCTAATCGATCATGAGTGACTTCTCACCATATTAGAGTCACTTTGCACCTTATAAGAGTCACGTGCCATCATATATTGGTACAATTAAAATGTTGACATCATGTACATGCAATTAGAAATCCTTTTACCACCTCTTAGTGCCACATTCATACAAGTCATTTTTGGTCCACATTTTGCTTCTAATTAACATGTAAGTCACTTTTCACCATATTAGAGTCATTTTGCACCTATATGAGTCACTTTCCACCATATATTTGTAAAATTAACATTTTAACATCATATACATCCGATTTGACATCCTTTTACCACCTCTTAATTCCACTTCATACAGATCAATTTATTCCACATTTTGGTTCTAATCAACCATGTAAGTCACTTTTCACCATATTAGAGACATTTTGCACCCTATAGGAGTCACTTTCCACCATATATACAACAATTAACATGTTAACATCATATATATCCCATTTGACATCCTTTTACCACCTATTAATGCTACTTTCATACAAGTTAGTTTTATTCCATATTTTGGCTCTAATCAACCATGTAAGTCACTTTTCACCATATTAGAGTCATTTTGCACCCTATAGGAGTCACTTTCCACCATATAACAATTAACATGTTAACATCATATATATCCAGTTTGACATCCTTTTACCACCTATTAATGCCACTTTCATACAAGTTAATTTTATTCCACATTTTGGCTCTAATCAACCATGTAAGTCAGTTTTCACCATTTTAGAGTCACTTTGCACCCTATAAGAGTCACTTTCCCCATATATTGATACAATTAACATTTTAATATCATGTACATGCAATTAAACATCCTTTAACCACCTCTTGGTACCCCTTTTCTACCAGTCAATTTTGGGCCACATTTTGGCTCTAATCGATCATGTAAGTGACTTCTCACAATATTAGAGTCACTTTGCACCTTATAAGAGTCACTTGCCATCTATATTTGGTACAATTAACATGTTAACATCATGTACATGCAATTAGAAATCCTTTTACCACCTCTTAGTGCCACATTCATACAAGTCAATTTTGGTCCACATTTTGGTTCTAATTAACCATGTAAGTCACTTTTCACCATATTAGAGTCATTTTGCACCCTATATGAGTCACTTTCCACCATATATTTGTACAATTAACATGTTAACAACATATACATCTGATTTGACATCCTTTTACCACCTCTTAATTCCACTTTCATACAGATCAATTTTATTCCACATTTTGGTTCTAATCAACCATGTAAGTCACTTTTCACCATATTAGAGTCATTTTGCACCCTATAGGAGTCACTTTCCACCATATATACAACAATTAACATGTTAACATCATATATATCCCATTTGACATCCTTTTTCCACCTATTAATGCCACTTTCATACAAGTTAATTTTATTCCACATTTTGGCTCAATTCAACCATGTAAGTCACTTTTCACCATATTAGAGTCACTTTGCACCCTATAAGAGTCACTTTCCCATACAATTAACATGTTAACATCATGTACATGCAATTAAATATCCTTTAACCACCTCTTGGTACCCCTTTCTTACAAGTCAATTTTGGGCCACATTTTGGCTCTAATCAATCATGTAAATGACTTCTCACCATATTAGGGTCACTTTGCACCTTATAAGAGTCACTTGCCATCATATATTGGTACAATTAACATGTTAACATCATGTACATGCAATTAAAAATCCTTTTACAACCTCTTAGTGCCACATTCATACAAGTCAGTTTCGGTCCACATATTGGTTCTAATTAACCATGTAAGTCACTTTTCACCATACTAAAGTCATTTTGCACCCTATATGAGTTACTTTCCACAATCTATTTGTATAATTAACATGTTAACATCATATACATCCAATTTGACATCCTTTTACCACCTACTAGTTCCACTTTCATACAGGTCAATTTTTTTCCACATTTTGGTTCTAATCAACCATGCAAGTCACTTTTCATCATATTAGAGACATTTTGCACCCTATAAGAGTCACTTTCCACCATATATATAATAATTAACATTTTAACATCATATACATCCAATTTGACATCCTTTTACCTCTTATTAATGCCATATACATACAAGTTAATTTTATTCCACATTTTGGCTCTAATCAACCATGTAAGTCACTTTTCACCATATTAGAGTCACTTTGCACCCTATAAGAGTCACTTTCCCCATATATTGATACAATTAACATGTTAACATCATGTACATGCAATTAAACATCCTTTAACCACCTCTTGGTACCCCTTTCCTACAAGTCAATTTTGGACCACATTTTGGCTCTAATCGATCATGTAAGTGACTTCTCACCATATTAGAGTCACTTTGCACCTTATAAGAGTCACCTGCCATCATATATTGGTACAATTAACAAGTTAACATCATGTACATGCAATTAGAAATCCTTTTACCACCTCTTAGTGCCACATTCATACAAGTCAATTTTGGTCCACATTTTGGTTCTAATTAACCATGTAAGTCACTTTTTACCATATTAGAGTCATTTTGCACCCTATATGAGTCACTTTCCACCATCGATTTGTACAATTAACATGTTAACATCATATACATCCGATTTGACATCCTTTTACCACCTCTGAATTCCACTTTCATACAGGTCCATTTTTTTCCACATTTTGGTTCTAATCAACCATGTAGGTCACTTTTCACCATATTAGAGTCATTTTGCATCCTATAAGAGTCACTTTACACCATATATATAATAATTAATATTTTAACATCATATACATCCAATTTGAAATCCTATTACCACTTATTAATGCCACATACATACAAGTTAATTTTATTCCACATTTTGGCTCTAATCAACCATGTAAGTCACTTTTCACCATATTAGAGTCACTTTGCACCGTATAAGAGTCACTTTCCCCATAAATTGATACAATTAACATGTTAACATCATGTACATGCAATTAAACATCTTTTAACCACCTCTTGGTACCCCTTTCCCACAAGTCAATTTTGGGCCACATTTTGGCTCTAATCGATCATGTAAGTGACTTCTCACCATATTAGAGTCACTTTGCACCTTATAAGAGTCACCTGCCATCATATATTGGTACAATTAACATGTTAACATCATGTACATGCAATTAGAAATCCTTTTACCACCTCTTAGTGCCACATTCATACAAGTCAATTTTGGTCCACATTTTGGTTCTAATTAACCATGTAAGTCACTTTTCACCATATTAGAGTCATTTTGCACCCTATATGAGTCACTTTCCACCATCTATTTGTACAATTAACATGTTAACATCATATACATCCGATTTGACATCCTTTTACCACCTCTGAATTCCACTTTCATACAGGTCAATTTTTTTCCACATTTTTGTTCTAATCAACCATGTAAGTCACTTTTCACCATATTAGAGTCACTTTGCACCCTATAAGAGTCACTTTCCACCATATATACAATAATTAACATGTTAACATCATATACATCCAATTTGACATCCTTTTACAACTTATTAATGCCACATTCATACAAGTTAATTTTATTCCACATTTTGGCTCTAATCAACCATGTAAGTCACTTTTCACCATATTAGAGTCACTTTGCACCCTATAAGAGTCACTTTCCCCATATATTGATACAATTAACATGTTAATATCATGTACATGCAATTAAACATCCTTTAACCACCTCTTGGTACCCCTTTCTACAAGTCAATTTTGGGCCACATTTTGGCTCTAATCAATCATGTAAGTGACTTCTCACCATATTAGAGTAACTTTGCACGTTATAAGAGTCACTTGCCATCATATATTGGTACAATTAACATGTTACCATCATGTACATGCAATTAGAAATCCTTTTACCACCTCTTAGTGCCACATTCATACAAGTCAGTTTTGGTCCACATTTTGCTTCTAATTAACCATGTAAGTCACTTTTCACCATATTAGAGTCATTTTGCACCCTATATGAGTCACTTTCCACCATATATTTGTACAATTAACATTTTAACATCATATACATCCGATTTGACATCCTTTTACCACCTCTTAATTCCACTTTCATACAGATCAATTTTATTCCACATTTTGGTTCTAATCAACCATGTAAGTCACTTTTCACCATATTAGAGTCATTTTGCACCCTATAGGAGTCACTTTCCACCATATATACAACAATTAACATGTTAAAATCATATATATCCCATTTGACATCCTTTTACCACCTATTAATGCTACTTCCATACAAGTTAGTTTTATTCCACATTTTGGCTCTAATCAACCATGTAAGTCACTTTTCACCATATTAGAGTCATTTTTGACCTTATAGGAGTCACTTTCCACCATATATACAACAATTAACATGTTAACATCATATATATCCAATTTGACATCCTTTTACCACCTATTAATGCCACTTTCATACACGTTAATTTTATTCCACATTTTGGTTCTAATCAACCATGTAAGTCACTTTTCACCATATTAGAGTCACTTTGCACCCTATAAGAGTCACTTTTCCCATATATTGATACAATTAACATGTTAATATAATGTACATGCAATTAAACATCTTTTAACCACCTCTTGGTACCCCTTTCCTACAAGTCAATTTTGGTCCACATTTTGGATCTAATCGATCATGTAAGTGACTTCTCACCATATTAGAGTCACTTTGCACCTTATAAGAGTCACTTGCCATCATATATTGGTACAATTAACATGTTAACATCATGTACATGCAATTAGAAATCCTTTTACCACCTCTTAGTGCCACATTCATATAAGTCAATTATGGTCCACATTTTGGTTCTAATTAACCATGTAAGTCACTTTTCACCATATTAGAGTCATTTTGCACCATATACGAGTAAGTTTCCACCATATATTTGTACAATTAACATGTTAACATCATATAAATCCAATTTGACATCCTTTTACCACATCTTAATTCCACTTTCATACAGGTCAATTTTTTTCCACATTTTGGTTCTAATCAACCATGTAAATCACTTTTCACCATATTAGAGTCATTTTGCACCCTATAAAAGTCACTTTCCACCATATATACAATAATTAACATTTTAACATCATATACATCCAATTTGATATCCTATTACCACTTATTAATGCCACATACATACAAGTAAATTTTATTCCACATTTTGGCTCTAATCAACCATGTAAGTCACTTTTCACCATATTAGAGTCACTTTGCACCCTATAAGAGTCACTTTCCCCATATATTGATACAATTAACATGTTAACATCATGTACATGCAATTAAACATCCTTTAACCACCTCTTGGTACCCCTTTCTTACAAGTCAATTTTGGGCCACATTTTGGATCTAATCGATCATGTAAGTGACTTCTCACCATATTAGAGTCACTTTGCACCTTATAAGAGTCACTTTCCAACATATATTGGTACAATTAACATGTTAACATCATGTACATGCAATTAGAAATCCTTTTACCACCTCTTAGTGCCACATTCATACAAGTCAATTTTGGTCCACATTTTGCTTCTAATTAACCATGTAAGTCACTTTTCACCATATTAGAGTCAGTTTGCACCCTATATGAGTCACTTTCCACCATATATTTGTACAATTAACATTTTAAATCATATACATCCGATTTGACATCCTTTTACCACCTCTTAATTCCACTTTAATACAGATCAATTTTATTCCACATTTTGGTTCTAATCAACCATGTAAGTCACTTTTCACCATATTAGAGTCATTTTGCACCCTATAGGAGTCACTTTCCACCATATATACAACAATTAACATGTTAACATCATATATATCCCATTTGACATCCTTTTACCACCTATTAATGCTACTTTCATACAAGTTAGTTTTATTCCACATTTTGGCTCTAATCAACCATGTAAGTCACTTTTCACCATATTAGAGTCATTTTTGACCTCATAGGAGTCACTTTCCACCATATATACAACAATTAACATGTTAACATCATATATATCCAATTTGACATCATTTTACCACATATTAATACCACTTTCATACACGTTAATTTTATTCCACATTTTGGCTCTAATCAACCATGTAAGTCACTTTTCACCATATTAGAGTCACTTTGCACCCTATAAGAGTCACTTTTCCCATATATTGATACAATTAACATGTTAATATAATGTACATACAATTAAACATCCTTTAACCACCTCTTGGTACCCCTTTCCTACAAGTCAATCTTGGGCCACATTTTGGCTCTAATCGATCATGTAAGTGACTTCTCACCATATTAGAGTCACTTTGCACCTTATAAGAGTCACTTGCCATCATATATTGGTACAATTAACATGTTAACATCATGTACATGCAATTAGAAATCCTTTTACCACCTTTTAGTGCCACATTCATACAAGTCAATTATGGTCCACATTTTGGTTCTAATTAACCATGTAAGTCACTTTTCACCGTATTAGAGTCATTTTGCACCATATATGAGTCAGTTTCCACTATATATTTGTACAATTAACATGTTAACATCATATACATCCAATTTGACATCCTTTTACCACATTTTAATTCCACTTTCATACAGGTCAATTTTTTTCCACATTTTGGTTCTAATCAACCATGTAAATCACTTTTCACCATATTAGAGTCACTTTGCACCCTATAAGAGTCACTTTCCACCATATATACAATAATTAACATTTTAACATCATATACATCCAATTTGATATCCTATTACCACTTATTAATGCCACATACATACAAGTAAATTTTATTCCACATTTTGGCTCTAATCAACCATGTAAGTCACTTTTCACCATATTAGAGTCACTTTGCACCCTATAAGAGTCACTTTCCCCATATATTGATACAATTAGCATGTTAACATCATGTACATGCAATTAAACATCCTTTAACCACCTCTTGGTACCCCTTTCTTACAAGTCAATTTTGGGCCACATTTTGGCTCTAATCGATCATGTAAGTGACTTCTCACCATATTAGAGTCACTTTGCACCTTATAAGAGTCACTTGCCATCATATATTGGTACAATTAACATGTTAAAATCATGTACATGCAATTAGAAATCCTTTTACCACCTCTTAGTGCCACATTCATACAAGTCAATTTTGGTCCACATTTTGGTTCTAATTAACCATGTAAGTCACTTTTCACCATATTAGAGTCATTTTGCACCCTAAATGAGTCACTTTCCACCATATATTTGTACAATTAACATGTTAACATCATATACATCCGATTTGACATCCTTTTACCACCTCTGAATTCCACTTTCATACAGGTCAATTTTTTTCCACATTTTGGTTCTAATCAACCATGTAAGTCACTTTTCACCATATTAGAGTCATTTTGCATCCTATAAGAGTCACTTTCCACCATATATACAATACTTAACATTTTAACATCATATCCATCCAATTTGAAATCCTATTACCACTTATTAATGCCACATACATACAAGTTAATTTTATTCCACATTTTGGCTCTAATCAACCATGTAAGTCACTTTTCACCATATTAGAGTCACTTTGCACCCTATAAGAGTCACTTTCCCCATATATTGATACAATTAACATGTTAACATCATGTACATGCAATTAAACATCTTTTAACCACCTCTTGGTACCCCTTTCCTACAAGTCAATTTTGGGCCACATTTTGGCTCTAATCGATCATGTAAGTGACTTCTCACCATATTAGAGTCACTTTGCACCTTATAAGAGTCACCTGCCATCATATATTGGTACAATTAACATGTTAACATCATGTACATGCAATTAGAAATCCTTTTACCACCTCTTAGTGCCACATTCATACAAGTCAATTTTGGTCCACATTTTGGTTCTAATTAACCATGTAAGTCACTTTTCACCATATTAGAGTCATTTTGCACCCTATATGAGTCACTTTCCACCATCTATTTGTACAATTAACATGTTAACATCATATACATCCGATTTGACATCCTTTTACCACCTCTGAATTCCACTTTCATAAAGGTCAATTTTTTTCCACATTTTGGTTCTAATCAACCATGTAAGTCACTTTTCACCATATTAGAGTCACTTTGCACCCTATAAGAGTCACTTTCCACCATATATACAATAATTAACATGTTAACATCATATACATCCAATTTGACATCCTTTTAAAACTTATTAATGCCACATTCATACATGTTAATTTTATTCCACATTTTGGCTCTAATCAACCATGTAAGTCACTTTTCACCATATTAGAGTCACTTTGCACCCTATAAGAGTCACTTTCCCCATATATTGATACAATTAACATGTTAATATCATGTACATGCAATTAAACATCCTTTAACCACCTCTTGGTACCCCTTTCTACAAGTCAATTTTGGGCCACATTTTGGCTCTAATCAATCATGTAAGTGACTTCTCACCATATTAGAGTAACTTTGCACGTTATAAGAGTCACTTGCCATCATATATTGGTACAATTAACATGTTAACATCATGTACATGCAATTAGAAATCCTTTTACCACCTCTTAGTGCCACATTCATACAAGTCAGTTTTTGTCCACATTTTGCTTGTAATTAACCATGTAAGTCACTTTTCACCATATTAGAGTCATTTTGCACCCTATATGAGTCACTTTCCACCATATATTTGTACAATTAACATTTTAACATCATATACATCCGATTTGACATCCTTTTACCACCTCTTAATTCGACTTTCATACAGATCAATTTTATTCCACATTTTGGTTCTAATCAACCATGTAAGTCACTTTTCACCATATTAGAGTCATTTTGCACCCTATAGGAGTCACTTTCCACCATATATACAACAATTAACATGTTAAAATCATATATATCCCATTTGACATCCTTTTACCACCTATTAATGCTACTTCCATACAAGTTAGTTTTATTCCACATTTTGGCTCTAATCAACCATGTAAGTCACTTTTCACCATATTAGAGTCATTTTTGACCCTATAGGAGTCACTTTCCACCATATATACAACAATTAACATGTTAACATCATATATATCCAATTTGACATCATTTTACCACCTATTAATACCACTTTCATACACGTTAATTTTATTCCACATTTTGGCTCTAATCAACCATGTAAGTCACTTTTCACCATATTAGAGTCACTTTGCACCATATAAGAGTCACTTTTCCCATATATTGATACAATTAACATGTTAATATAATGTACATACAATTAAACATCCTTTAACCACCTCTTGGTACCCCTTTCCTAAAAGTCAATCTTGGGCCACATTTTGGCTCTAATCGATCATGTAAGTGACTTCTCACCATATTAGAGTCACTTTGCACCTTATAAGAGTCACTTGCCATCATATATTGGTACAATTAACATGTTAACATCATGTACATGCAATTAGAAATCCTTTTACCACCTTTTAGTGCCACATTCATACAAGTCAATTCTGGTCCACATTTTGGTTCTAATTAACCATGTAAGTCACTTTTCACCATATTAGAGTCATTTTGCACCATATATGAGTCAGTTTCCACTATATATTTGTACAATTAACATGTTAACATCATATACATCCAATTTGACATCCTTTTACCACATCTTAATTCCACTTTCATACAGGTCAATTTTTTTCCACATTTTGGTTCTAATCAACCATGTAAATCACTTTTCACCATATTAGAGTCACTTTGCACCCTATAAGAGTCACTTTCCACCATATATACAATAATTAACATTTTAACATCATATACATCCAATTTGATATCCTATTACCACTTATTAATGCCACATACATACAAGTAAATTTTATTCCACATTTTGGCTCTAATCAACCATGTAAGTCACTTTTCACCATATTAGAGTCACTTTGCACCCTATAAGAGTCACTTTCCCCATATATTGATACAATTAGCATGTTAACATCATGTACATGCAATTAAACATCCTTTAACCACCTCTTGGTACCCCTTTCTTACAAGTCAATTTTGGGCCGCATTTTGGCTCTAATCGATCATGTAAGTGACTTCTCACCATATTAGAGTCACTTTGCACCTTATAAGAGTCACTTGCCATCATATATTGGTACAATTAACATGTTAAAATCATGTACATGCAATTAGAAATCCTTTTACCACCTCTTAGTGCCACATTCATACAAGTCAATTTTGGTCCACATTTTGGTTCTAATTAACCATGTAAGTCACTTTTCACCATATTAGAGTCATTTTGCACCCTAAATGAGTCACTTTCCACCATATATTTGTACAATTAACATGTTAACATCATATACATCCGATTTGTCATCCTTTTACCACCTCTGAATTCCACTTTCATACAGGTCAATTTTTTTCCACATTTTGGTTCTAATCAACCATGTAAGTCACTTTTCACCATATTAGAGTCATTTTGCATCCTATAAGAGTCACTTTCCACCATATATACAATACTTAACATTTTAACATCATATCCATCCAATTTGAAATCCTATTACCACTTATTAATGCCACATACATACAAGTTAATTTTATTCCACATTTTGGCTCTAATCAACCATGTAAGTCACTTTTCACCATATTAGAGTCACTTTGCACCCTATAAGAGTCACTTTCCCCATATATTGATACAATTAACATGTTAACATCATGTACATGCAATTAAACATCTTTTAACCACCTCTTGGTACCCCTTTCCTACAAGTCAATTTTGGGCCACATTTTGGCTCTAATCGATCATGTAAGTGACTTCTCACCATATTAGAGTCACTTTGCACCTTATAAGAGTCACCTGCCATCATATATTGGTACAATTAACATGTTAACATCATGTACATGCAATTAGAAATCCTTTTACCACCTCTTAGTGCCACATTCATACAAGTCAATTTTGGTCCACATTTTGGTTCTAATTAACCATGTAAGTCACTTTTCACCATATTAGAGTCATTTTGCACCCTATATGAGTCACTTTCCACCATCTATTTGTACAATTAACATGTTAACATCATATACATCCGATTTGACATCCTTTTACCACCTCTGAATTCCACTTTCATACAGGTCAATTTTTTTCCACATTTTGGTTCTAATCAACCATGTAAGTCACTTTTCACCATATTAGAGTCACTTTGCACCCTATAAGAGTCACTTTCCACCATATATACAATAATTAACATGTTAACATCATATACATCCAATTTGACATCCTTTTACAACTTATTAATGCCACATTCATACAAGTTAATTTTATTCCACATTTTGGCTCTAATCAACCATGTAAGTCACTTTTCACCATATTAGAGTCACTTTGCACCCTATAAGAGTCACTTTCCCCATATATTGATACAATTAACATGTTAATATCATGTACATGCAATTAAACATCCTTTAACCACCTCTTGGTACCCCTTTCTACAAGTCAATTTTGGGCCACATTTTGGCTCTAATCAATCATGTAAGTGACTTCTCACCATATTAGAGTAACTTTGCACGTTATAAGAGTCACTTGCCATCATATATTGGTACAATTAACATGTTAACATCATGTACATGCAATTGGAAATCCTTTTACCACCTCTTAGTGCCACATTCATACAAGTCAGTTTTTGTCCACATTTTGCTTGTAATTAACCATGTAAGTCACTTTTCACCATATTAGAGTCATTTTGCACCCTATATGAGTCACTTTCCACCATATATTTGTACAATTAACATTTTAACATCATATACATCCGATTTGACATCCTTTTACCACCTCTTAATTCGACTTTCATACAGATCAATTTTATTCCACATTTTGGTTCTAATCAACCATGTAAGTCACTTTTCACCATATTAGAGTCATTTTGCACCCTATAGGAGTCACTTTCCACCATATATACAACAATTAACATGTTAAAATCATATATATCCCATTTGACATCCTTTTACCACCTATTAATGCTACTTCCATACAAGTTAGTTTTATTCCACATTTTGGCTCTAATCAACCATGTAAGTCACTTTTCACCATATTAGAGTCATTTTTGACCCTATAGGAGTCACTTTCCACCATATATACAACAATTAACATGTTAACATCATATATATCCAATTTGACATCCTTTTACCACCTATTAATGCCACTTTCATACACGTTAATTTTATTCCACATTTTGGTTCTAATCAACCATGTAAGTTACTTTTCACCATATTAGAGTCACTTTGCACCCTATAAGAGTCACTTTTCCCATATATTGATACAATTAACATGTTAATATAATGTACATGCAATTAAACATCCTTTAACCACCTTTTGGTACCCCTTTCCTACAAGTCAATTTTGGTCCACATTTGGATCTAATCGATCATGTAAGTGACTTTTCACCATATTAGAGTCACTTTGCACCTTATAAGAGTCACTCGCCATCATATATTGGTACAATTAACATGTTAACATCATGTACATGCAATTAGAAATCCTTTTACCACCTCTTAGTGCCACATTCATACAAGTCAATTCTGGTCCACATTTTGGTTCTAATTAACCATGTAAGTCACTTTTCACCATATTAGAGTCATTTTGCACCATATACGAGTCAGTTTCCACCATATATTTGTACAATTAACATGTTAACATCATATACATCCAATTTGACATCCTTTTACCACATCTTAATTCCACTTTCATATAGGTCAATTTTTTTCCATATTTTGGTTCTAATCAACCATGTAAATCACTTTTCACCATATTAAAGTCACTTTGCACCCTATAATAGTCACTTTCCACCATATATACAATAATTAACATTTTAACATCATATACATCCAATTTGATATCCTATTACCACTTATTAATGCCACATACATACAAGTTAATTTTATTCCACATTTTGGCTCTAATCAACCATGTAAGTCACTTTTCACCATATTAGAGTCACTTTGCACCCTATAAGAGTCACTTTCCCCATATATTGATACAATTAACATGTTAACATCATGTACATGCAATTAAACATCCTTTAACCACCTCTTGGTACCCCTTTCTTACAAGTCAATTTTGGGCCACATTTTGGATCTAATCGATCATGTAAGTGACTTCTCACCATATTAGAGTCACTTTGCACCTTATAAGAGTCACTTTCCAACATATATTGGTACAATTAACATGTTAACATCATGTACATGCAATTAGAAATCCTTTTACCACCTCTTAGTGCCACATTCATACAAGTCAATTTTGGTCCACATTTTGCTTCTAATTAACCATGTAAGTCATTTTTCACCATATTAGATTCATTTTGCACCCTATATGAGTCACTTTCCACCATATATTTGTACAATTAACATTTTAAATCATATACATCCGATTTGACATTCTTTTACCACCTCTTAATTCCACTTTCATACAGATCAATTTTATTCCATATTTTGGTTCTAATCAACCATGTAAGTCACTTTTCACCATATTAGAGTCATTTTGCACCCTATAGGAGTCATTTTCCACCATATATACAACAATTAACATGTTAACATCATATATATCCCATTTGACATCCTTTTACCACCTATTAATGCTACTTTCATACAAGTTAGTTTTATTCCATATTTTGGCTCTAATCAACCATGTAAGTCACTTTTCACCATATTAGAGTCATTTTTGACCCTATAGGAGTCACTTTCCACCATATATACAACAATTAACATGTTAACATCATATATATCCAATTTGACATCATTTTACCACCAATTAATGCCACTTTCATACACGTTAATTTTATTCCACATTTTGGCTCTAATCAACCATGTAAGTCACTTTTCACCATATTAGAGTCACTTTGCACCCTATAAGAGTCACTTTTCCCATATATTGATACAATTAACATGTTAATATAATGTACATACAATTAAACATCCTTTAACCACCTCTTGGTACCCCTTTCCTACAAGTCAATTTTGGGCCACATTTTGGCTCTAATCGATCATGTAAGTGACTTCTCACCATATTAGAGTCACTTTGCACCTTATAAGAGTCACTTGCCATCATATATTGGTACAATTAACATGTTAACATCATGTACATGCAATTAGAAATCCTTTTACCACCTTTTAGTGCCACATTCATACAAGTCAATTCTGGTCCACATTTTGGTTCTAATTAACCATGTAAGTCACTTTTCACCATATTAGAGTCATTTTGCACCATATATGAGTCAGTTTCCACCATATATTTGTACAATTAACATGTTAACATCATATACATCCAATTTGACATCCTTTTACCACATCTTAATTCCACTTTCATACAGGTCAATTTTTTTCCACATTTTGGTTCTAATCAACCATGTAAATCACTTTTCACCATATTAGAGTCACTTTGCACCATATAAGAGTCACTTTCCACCATATATACAATAATTAACATTTTAACATCATTTACATCCAATTTGATATCCTATTACCACTTATTAATGCCACATACATACAAGTAAATTTTATTCCACATTTTGGCTCTAATCAACCATGTAAGTCACTTTTCACCATATTAGAGTCACTTTGCACCCTATAAGAGTCACTTTCCCCATATATTGATACAATTAACATGTTAACATCATGTACATGCAATTAAACATCCTTTAACCACCTCTTGGTACCCCTTTCTTACAAGTCAATTTCGGGCCACATTTTGGCTCTAATCGATCATGTAAGTGACTTCTCACCATATTAGAGTTACTTTGCACCTTATAAGAGTCACTTGCCATCATATATTGGTACAATTAACATGTTAAAATCATGTACATGCAATTAGAAATCCTTTTATCACCTCTTAGTGCCACATTCATACAAGTCAATTCTGGTCCACATTTTGGTTCTAATTAACCATGTAAGTCACTTTTCACAATATTAGAGTCATTTTGCACCCTATACGAGTCACTTTCCACCATATATTTGTACAATTAACATGTTAACATCATATACATCCGATTTGACATCCTTTTACCACCTCTTAATTCCACTTTCATACAGGTCAATTTTTTTCCACATTTTGGTTCTAATCAACCATGTAAGTCACTTTTCACCATATTAGATTCACTTTGCACCCTATAAGAGTCACTTTCCACCATATATACAATAATTAACATTTTAACATCATATACATCCAATTTGACATCCTATTACCCCTTATTAATGCCACAACAAGTTAATTTTATTCCCCATTTTGGCTCTAATCAACCTTGTAAGTCACTTTTCACCATATTAGAGTCACTTTGCACCGTATAAGAGTCACTTTCCCCATATATTGATACAATTAACATGTTAACATCATGTACATGCAATTAAACATCCTTTAACCACCTCTTGGTACCCCTTTCTTACAAGTCAATTTTGGGCCACATTTTGGCTCTAATCAATCATGTAAGTGACTTCTCACCAGATTAGGGTCACTTTGCACCTTATAAGAGTCACTTGCCATCATATATTGGTACAATTAACATGTTACCATCATGTACATGCAATTAGAAATCCTTTTACAACCTCTTAGTGCCACATTCATACAAGTCAGTTTTGGTCCACATTTTGGTCCAAGTCACTTTTCACCATACTAAAGTCATTTTAAACCTTATATGAGTCACTTTCCACAATCTATTTGTATAATTAACATGTTAATATCATATGCATCCAATTTGACATCCTTTAACCACCTATTAGTTCCACTATAATACAGGTCAATTTTGTTCCACATTTTGGTTCTAATCAACCATGTAAGTCACTTTTCACCATATTAGAGTCACTTTTCACCATATTAGAGTCACTTTGCACCCTATAAAAGTCACTTTCCACCATATATACAATAATTAAAATGTTAACATCATATACATCCAATTTGACATCCTTTTACCACCTATTAATGCCACATTCATACACGTTAATTTTATTACACATTTTGGCTCTAACCAACCATGTAAGTCACTTTTCACCATATTAGAGTCACTTTGCACCCTATAAGAGTCACTTTCCCCATATATTGATACAATTAACTTGTTAACATCATGTACATGCAATTAGACATCCTTTAACCACCTCTTGGTACCCCTTTCCTATAAGTCAATTTTGGTCCACATTTTGGCTCTAATCAATCATGTAAGTGACTTCTCACCATATTAGAGTCACTTTGCACCTTATAAGAGTCACTTGCCATCATAAATTGGTACAATTAACATGTTAACATCACGTACATGCAATTAGAAATCCTTTTACCACCTCTTAGTGCCACATTCATACAAGTCAATTTTGGTCCACATTTTGGTTCTAATTAACCATGTAAGTCACTTTTCACCATATTAGAGTCATTTTGCACCCTATATGAGTCACTTTCCACCATATATTTGTACAATTAACATGTTAACAACATATACATCCGATTTGACATCCTTTTACCACCTCTTAATTCCACTTTCATACAGATCAATTTTATTCCATATTTTGGTTCTAATCAACCATGTAAGTCACTTTTCACCATATTAGAGTCATTTTGCGCCCTATATGAGTCATTTTCCACCATATATACAACAATTAACATGTTAACATCATATATATCCCATTTGACATCCTTTTACCACCTATTAATGCCACTTTCATAGAAGTTAATTTTATTCCACATTTTGGCTCTATTCAACCATGTAAGTAACTTTTCACCATATTAGAGTCACTTTGCACCCTATAAGAGTCACTTTCCCCATAAATTGATACAATTAACATGTTAATATCATGTAGATGCAATTAAATATCCTTTAACCACCTCTTGGTACCCCTTTTCCTACAAGTCAATTTTGGGCCACATTTTGGCTCTAATCAATAATGTAAGTGACTTCTCACCATATTAGAGTCACTTTGCACCTTATAAGAGTCACTTACCATTATATATTGGTACAATTAACATGTTAACATCATGTACATGCAATTAGAAATCCTTTTACAACCTCTTAGTGCCACATTCATACAAGTCAGTTTTGGTCCAGATATTGGTTCTAATTAACCATGTAAGTCACTTTTCACAATAAAGTCATTTTGTACCCTATATGAGTTACTTTCCACAATCTATTTGTATAATTAACATGTTAACATCATATACATCCAATTTGACATCCTTTTACCACCTATTAGTTCCACTTTCATACAGGTCAATTTTGGTCCACATTTTGGTTCTAATTAACCATGTTAGTCACTTCTCACCATATTAGAGTCACTTTGCACCCTATAAGAGTCACTTGCCACCAAATATTGATATAATTAACATGTTAACATCATGTACATGCAATTAGACATCCTTTAACCACCTCTTGGTTCCCCTTTCGTACAAGTCAATTTTGGGTCACATTTTGGATATAATCAATTATGTAAGTGACTTCTCACCATATTAGAGTCACTTTACACCTTATAAGAGTCACTTGCCATCATATATTGGTACAATTAACATGTTAACATCATGTACATGCAATTAGAAATCCTTTTACCACCTCTTAGTGCCACATTCATACAAGTCAATTTTGGTCCACATTTTGTTTCTAATCAACCATGTAAGTCACTTTTCATCATATCAGAGACACTTTGCACCCTATAAGAGTCACTTTCCACCATATATAATTAACATTTTAACATTATATACATCCAATTTGACATCCTTTTACCACTTATTAATGCCATATACATACAAGTTAATTTTATTCCACATTTTGGCTCTAATAAACCATGTAAGTCACTTTTCACCATATTGGAGTCACTTTGCACCCTATAAGGGTCACTTTCTCCATATATTGATACAATTAACATGTTAACATCATGTATATGCAATTAAACATCCTTTAACCACCTCTTGGTACCCATTTACTACAAGTCAATTTTGGGCCACATTTTGGCTCTAATCGATCATGTAAGTGACTTCTCACCATATTAGAGTCACTTTGCACCTTATAAGAGTCACTTGCCATCATATATTGGTACAATTAACATGTTAACATCATGTACATGCAATTAGAAATCCTTTTACCACCTCTTAGTGCCATATACAAGTCAATTTTGGTCCACATTTTGGTTCTAATTAACCATGTAAGTCACTTTTCACCGTATTAGAGTCATTTTGCACCCTATATAAGTCACTTTCCACCATATATTTGTACAATTAACATGTTAACATCATATACATCCGATTTGACATCCTTTTACCACCTCTTAATTCCACTTTCATACAGGTCAATTTTTTCCAGATTTTGGTTCTAATCAACCATTTAAGTCACTTTTCACCATATTAGAGTCACTTTGCACCCTATAAGAGTCACTTTCCACCATATATACAATAATTAACATTTTAACATCATATACATCCAATTTGACATCCTTTTACCACTTATTAATGCCACATACATACAAGTTAATTTTATTCCACATTTTGTCTCTAATCAACCATGTAAGTCACTTTTCACCATATTAGAGTCACTTTGCACCCTATAAGAATCACTTTCCCCATATATTGATACAATTAACATGTTAACATCATGCACATGCAATTAAATATCCTTTAACCACCTCTTGGTACCCCATTCTTACAAATCAATATTGGGCCACATTTTGGCTTTAATCAATCATGTAAGTGACTTCTCACCATATTAGGGTCACTTTGCACCGTATAAGTCACTTGCCATCATATATTGGTACAATTAACATGTTAACATCATGTACATGCAATTAGAAATCCTTTTACAACCTCTTAGTGCCACATTCATACAAGTCAGCTTTGGTCCACATTTTGGTTCTAATTACCCATGTAAGTCACTTTTCACCATACTAAAGTCATTTTACACCCTATATGAGTCACTTTCCATAATCTATTTGTATAATTAACATGTTAATATCATATACATCCAATTTGACATCCTTTAACCACCTATTAGTTCCACTATCATACAGGTCAATTTTGTTCCATATTTTGGTTCTAATCAACCATGTAAGTCACTTTTCATCATATCAGAGACACTTTGCACCCTATAAGAGTCACTTTCCACCATATATAATTAACATTTTAACATTATATACATCCAATTTGACATTCTTTTACCACTTATTAATGCCATATACATACAAGTTAATTTTATACCAGATTTTGGCTCTAATCAACAATGTAAGTCACTTTTCACAATATTAGAGTCACTTTGCACCCTATAAGAGTCACTTTCCCCATATATTGATACAATTAACATGTTAACATCATGTACATGCAATTAAACATCCTTTAACCACCTCTTGGTACCCCTTTCTTACAAGTCAATTTTGGGCCACATTTTGGCTCTAATCAATCATGTAAGTGACTTCTCTCCATATTAGGGTCACTTTGCACCTTATAAGAGTCACTTGCCGTAATATATTGGTACAATTAACATGTTAACATCATGTACATGCAATTAGAAATCCTTTTACAACCTCTTAGTGCCACATTCATACAAGTCAGTTTTGGTCCACATTTTGGTTCTAATTATCCAAGTCACTTTTCACCATACTAAAGTCATTTTACACCCTATATGAGTCACTTTCCACAATCTATTTGTATAATTAACATGTTAATATCATATACATCCAATTTGACATCCTTTAACCACCTATTAGTTCCACTATAATACAGGTTAATTTTGTTCCACATTTTGGTTCTAATCAACCATGTAAGTCACTTTTCACCATATTAGAGTCACTTTGCACCCTATAAGAGTCACTTTCCACCATATATACAATAATTAACATGTTAACATCATATACATCCAATTTGACATCCTTTACCACCTATTAATGCCACATTCATACACGTTAATTTTATTACACATTTTGGCTCTAAACAACTATGTAAGTCACTTTTCACCATATTAGAGTCACTTTGCACCCTATAAGAGTCACTTTCCCCATATATTGATACAATTAACATGTTAACATCATGTACATGCAATTAGACATCCTTTAACCACCTCTTGGTACCCCTTTCCTACAAGTCAATTTTGGTCCACATTTTGGCTCTAATCAATCATGTAAGTGACTTCTCACCATATTAGAGTCACTTTGCACCTTATAAGAGTCACTTGCCATCATAAATTGGTACAATTAACATGTTAACATCATGTACATGCAATTAGAAATCCTTTTACCACCTCTTAGTGCCACATTCATACAAGTCAATTTTGGTCCACATTTTGGTTCTAATTAACCATGTAAGTCACTTTTCACCATATTAGAGTCATTTTACACCCTATATGAGTCACTTTCCACCATATATTTGTACAATTAACATGTTAACAACATATACATCCGGTTTGACATCCTTTTACCACCTCTTAATTCCACTTTCATACAGATTAATTTTGTTCCACATTTTGGTTCTAATCAACCATGTAAGTCACTTTTCACCATATTAGAGTCATTTTGCACCCTATAGGAGTCACTTTCCACCATATATACAACAATTAACATGTTAACATCATATATATCCAATTTGACATCCTTTTACCACCTATTAATGCCACTTTCATACAAGTTAATTTTATTCCACATTTTGGCTCTAATCAACCATGTAAGTCAGTTTTCACCATATTAGAGTCACTTTGCACCCTATAAGAGTCACTTTCCCCATATATTGATACAATTAACATTTCAATATCATGTACATGCAATTAAACATCCTTTAACCACCTCTTGGTACCCCTTTCCTACAAGTCAATTTTGGGCCACATTTTGGCTCTAATCGATCATGTAAGTGACTTCTCACCATATTAGAGTCACTTTGCACCTTATAAGAGTCACTTGCCATCATATATTGGTACAATTAACATGTTAACATCATGTACATGCAATTAGAAATCCTTTTACCACCTCTTATTGCCACATTCATACAAGTCAATTTTGGTCCACATTTTGGTTCTAATTAACCATGTAAGTCACTTTTCACCATATTAGAGTTATTTTGCACCCTATATGAGTCACTTTCCACCATATATTTGTACAATTAACATGTTAACATCATATACATCCGATTTGACATCCTTTTACCACCTCTTAATTCCACTTTCTTATAGATCAATTTTATTCCACATTTTGGTTCTAATCAACCATGTAAGTCACTTTTCACCATATTAGAGTCGTTTTGCACCCTATAGGAGTCACTTTCCGCCATATATACAACAATTAACATGTTAACATCATATATATCCCATTTGACATCCTTTTACCACCTATTAATGCCACTTTCATAGAAGTTAATTTTATTCCACATTTTGGTTCTATTCAACCATGTAAGTCACTTTTCACCAAATTAGAGTCACTTTGCACCCTATAAGAGTCACTTTCCCCATAAATTGATACAATTAACATTTTAATATCATGTAGATGCAATTAAATATCCTTTAACCACCTCTTGGTACCCCTTTTCCTACAAGTCAATTTTGGGCCACATTTTGGCTCTAATCAATAATGTAAGTGACTTCTCACCATATTAGAGTCACTTTGCACCTTATAAGAGTCACTTACCATTATATATTGGTACAATTAACATGTTAACATCATGTACATGCAATTAGAAATCCTTTTACAATCTCTTAGTGCCACATTCATACAAGTCAGTTTTGGTCCAGATATTGGTTCTAATTAACCATGTAAGTCACTTTTCACAATACTAAAGTCATTTTGCACCCTATATGAGTTACTTTCCACAATCTATTTGTATAATTAACATGTTAACATCATATACATCCAATTTGACATCCTTTTACCACCTATTAGTTCCACTTTCATACAGGTCAATTTTGGTCCACATTTTGGTTCTAATTAACCATGTTAGTCACTTCTCACCATATTAGAGTCACTTTGCACCCTATAAGAGTCACTTGCCACCAAATATTGATATAATTAACATGTTAACATCATGTACATGCAATTAGACATCCTTTAACCACCTCTTGGTACCCCTTTCGTACAAGTCAATTTTGGGTCATATTTTGGCTATAATCAATTATGTAAGTGACTTCTCACCATATTAGAGTCACTTTACACCTTATAAGAGTCACTTGACATCATATATTGGTACAATTAACATGTTAACATCATGTACATGCAATTAGAAATCCTTTTACCACCTCTTAGTGCCACATTCATACAAGTCAATTTTCGTCCACATTTTGTTTCTAAGCAACCATGTAAGTCACTTTTCATCATATCAGAGACACTTTGCACCCTATAAAAGTCACTTTCCACCATATATAATTAACATTTTAACATTATATACATCCAATTTGACATCCGTTTACCACTTATTAATGCCATATACATACAAGTTAATTTTATTCCACATTTTGGCTCTAATCAACCATGTAAGTCACTTTTCACCATATTGGAGTCACTTTGCACCCTATAAGGGTCACTTTCCCCATATATTGATACAATTAACATGTTAACATCATGTATATGCAATTAAACATCCTTTAACCACCTCTTGGTACCCCTTTAATACAAGTCAATTTTGGGCCACATTTTGGCTCTAATCGATCATGTAAGTGACTTCTCACCATATTAGAGTCACTTTGCACCTTATAAGAGTCACTTGCCATCATATATTGGTACAATTAACATGTTAACATCATGTACATGCAATTAGAAATCCTTTTACCACCTCTTAGTGCCATATACAAGTCAATTTTGGTCCACATTTTGGTTCTAATTAACCATATAAGTCACTTTTCACCGTATTAGAGTCATTTTGCACCCTATATGAGTCACTTTCCACCATATATTTGTACAATTAACATGTTAACATCATATACATCCGATTTGACATCCTTTTACCACCTCTTAATTCCACTTTCATACAGGTCAATTTTTTCCACATTTTGGTTCTAATCAACCATTTAAGTCACTTTTCACCATATTAGAGTCACTTTGCACCCTATAAGAGTCACTTTCCCCATTTATTGATACAATTAACATGTTAACATCATGTACATGCAATTAAATATCCTTTAACCACCTCTTGGTACCCCATTCTTACAAGTCAATATTGGGTCACATTTTGGCTCTAATCAATCATGTAAGTGACTTCTCACCATATTAGAGTAACTTTGCATGTTATAAGAGTCACTTGCCATCATATATTGGTATAATTAACATGTTAACATCATGTACATGCAATTAAATATCCTTTAACCACCTCTTGGTACCCCTTTCTTACAAGTCAATATTGGGCCACATTTTGGCTCTAATCAATCATGTAAGTGACTTCTCACCATATTAGGGTCACTTTGCACCGTATAAGAGTCACTTGCCATCATATATTGGTACAATTAACATGTTAACATCATGTACATGCAATTAGAAATCCTTTTACAACCTCTTAGTGCCACATTCATATAAGTCAGTTTTGGTCCACATTTTGGTTCTAATTACCCATGTAAGTCACTTTTCACCATACTAAAGTCATTTTACACCCTATATGAGTCACTTTCCACAATCTATTTTTATAATTAACATGTTAATATCATATACATCCAATTTGACATCCTTTAACCACCTATTAGTTCCACTATCATACAGGTCAATTTTGTTCCACATTTTGGTTCTAATCAACCATGTAAGTCACTTTTCACCATATTAGAGTCACTTTGCACCCTAAAAGAGTCACTTTCCACCATATATACAATAATTAACATGTTAACATCATATACATCCAATTTGACATCCTTTTACAACTTATTAATGCCACATTCATACAAGTTAATTTTATTCCACATTTTGGCTCTAATCAACCATGTAAGTCACTTTTCACCATATTAGAGTCACTTTGCACTCTATAAGAGTCACTTTCCCCATATATTGATACAATTAACATGTTAATATCATGTACATGCAATTAAACATCCTTTAACCACCTCTTGGTACCCCTTTCCTACAAGTCAATTTTGGGTCACATTTTGGCTCTAATCAATCATGTAAGTGACTTCTAACCATATTAGAGTAACTTTGCACGTTATAAGAGTCACTTGCCATCATATATTGGTACAATTAACATGTTAACATCATGTACATGCAATTAGAAATCCTTTTACCACCTCTTAGTGCCACATTCATACAAGTCAATTTTGGTCCACATTTTGCTTCTAATTAACCAAGTCACTTTTCACCATATTAGAGTCATTTTGCTCCCTATATGAGTCACTTTCCACCATATATTTGTACAATTAACATTTTAACATCATATACATCCGATTTGACATCCTTTTACCACCTCTTAATTCCACTTTCATACAGATCAATTTTATTCCACATTTTGGTTCTAATCAACCATGTAAGTCACTTTTCACCATATTAGAGTCATTTTGCACCCTATAGGAGTCACTTTTCACCATATATACAACAATTAACATGTTAACATCATATATATCCCATTTGACATCCTTTTACCACACATTAATGCTACTTTCATACAAGTTAGTTTTATTCCACATTTTGGCTCTAATCAACCATGTAAGTCACTTTTTACCATATTAGAGTCATTTTTGACCCTATTGGAGTCACTTTCCACCATATATACAACAATTAACATGTTAACATCATATATATCCAATTTGACATCCTTTTACCACCTATTAATGCCACTTTCATACAAGTTAATTTTATTCCATATTTTGGCTCTAATCAACCATGTAAGTCACTTTTCATCATATTAGAGTCACTTTGCACCCTATAAGAGTCTCTTTTCCCATATATTAATACAATTAACATGTTAATATCATGTACATGCAATTAAACATCATTTAACCACCTCTTGGTACCCCTTTCGTACAAGTCAATTTTGGGCCACATTTTGGATCTAATCGATCATGTAAGTGACTTCTCACCATATTAGAGTAAATTTGCACCTTATAAGAGTCACTAGCCATCATATATTGGTATAATTAACATGTTAACATCATGTACATGCAATTAGAAATCCTTTTACCACCTCTTAGTGCCACATTCATACAAGTCAATTCTGGTCCACATTTTGGTTCTAATTAACCATGTAAGTCAATTTTCACCATATTAGAGTCATTTTGCACCCTATACGAGTCACTTTCCACCATATATTTGTACAATTAACATGTTAACATCATATACATCCGATTTCACATCCTTTTACCACCTCTTAATTCCACTTTCATACAGGTGAATTTTTTTCCACATTTTGGTTCTAATCAACCATGTAAGTCACTTTTCACCATATTAGAGTCACTTTGCACTCTATAAGAGTCACTTTCCACCATATATACAATAATTAACATTTTAACATCATATACATCCAATTTGATATCCTATTACCACTTATTAATGCCACATACATACAAGTTAATTTTATTCCACATTTTGGCTCTAATCAACCATGTAAGTCACTTATCACCATATTAGAGTCAATTTGCTCCCTATAAGAGTCACTTTCCCCATATATTGATACAATTAACATGTTAACATCATGTACATGCAATTAAACATCCTTTAACCACCTCTTGGTACCCCTTTCTTACAAGTCAAATTTGGTCCACATTTTGGCTCTAATCAATCATGTAAGTGACTTTTCACCATATTAGGGTCACTTTGCACCTTATAAGAGTCACTTGCCATCATATATTGGTACAATTAACATGTTAACATCATGTACATGCAATTAGAAATCCTTTTACAACCTCTTAGTGCCACATTCATACAAGTCAGTTTTGGTCCACATTTTGGTTCTAATTAACCAAGTCACTTTTCACCATACTAAAGTCATTTTACACCCTATATGAGTCAATTTCCACAATCTATTTGTATAATTAACATGTTCATATCATATACATCCAATTTGACATCCTTTAACCACCTATTAGTTCCACTATAATACAGGGCAATTTTATTCCACATTTTGGCTCTAATCAACCATGTAAGTCACTTTTCACTATATTAGAGTCACTTTGCACCCTATAAGAGTCACTTTCCCCATATATTGATACAATTAACATGTTAATATCATGTACATGCAATTAAACATCCATTAACCACCTCTTGGTACCCCTTTCTTACAAGTCAATTTTAGGCCAAATTTTGGCTCTAATCAATCATGTAAGTGACTTCTCACCATATTAGAGTAACTTTGCACGTTATAAGAGTCATTTGCCATCATATATTGGTACAATTAACATGTTAACATCATGTACATACAATTAGAAATCCTTTTACCACCTCTTAGTGCAACATTCATACAAGTCAATTTTCGTCTACATTTTAGTTCTAATTAACCTTGTAAGTGACTTTTCACCATATTAGAGTCATTTTGCACCCTATATGAGTCACTTTCCACCATATATTTGTACAATTAACATGTTAACATCATATACATCCGATTTGACATCCTTTTACCACCTCTTAATTCCACTTTCATACAGGTCAATTTTTTTCCACATTTTGGTTCTAATCAACCATGTAAGTCACTTTTCACTATATTAGAATCACTTTGCATCCTATAAGAGTCACTTTCCACCATATATACACTAATTAACATTTTAACATCATATACATCCAATTTGACATCCTTTTACCACCTATTAATGCCATTTTCATACAAGTTAATTTTATTCCACATTTTGGATCTAATCAACCATGTAAGTCACTTTTCACCATATTAGAGTCACTTTGAACCCTATAAGAGTCACTTTCCCCATATATTGATACAATTAACATGTTATCATCGTGTACATGCAATTAAACATCCTTTAACCACCTCTTGGTACCCCTTTCCTACAAGTCAATTTTGGGCCATATTTTGGCTCTAATCAATCATGTAAGTGACTTCTCACCATATTAGAGTCACTTTGCACCTTATAAGAGTAACTTGCCATCATATATTGGTACAATTAACATGTTAACATCATGTACATGCAATTAGAAATCCTTTTACAACCTCTTAGTGCCACATTCATACAAGTCAATTTTGGTCCACATTTTGCTTCTAATTAACCATGTAAGTCACTTTTCACCATACTTGAGTCATTTTACACCCTATATGAGTCACTTTCCACAATCTATTTGTATAATTAACATGTTAACATCATATACATCCAATTTGACATCCTTTTACCACCTATTAATTCCACTTTCATCCAGGTCAATTTTGTTCCACATTTTGGTTCAAATCAACCATGTAAGTCACTTTTCACCATATTAGAGTCACTTTGCACCCTATAAGAGTCACTTTCCACCATATATACAATAATTAATATGTTAACATCATATACATCCAATTTGACATCCTTTTACCACTTATTAATGCGACATTCATACAAGTTAATTTTATTCCACATTTTGGCTCTAATCAACCATGTAAGTCACTTTTCACCATATTCGAGTCACTTTGCACCCTATAAGAGTCACTTTCCCCATATATTGATACAATTAACATGTTAATATCATGTACATGCAATTAAACATCCTTTAACCACCTCTTGGTACCCCTTTCCTACAAGTCAATTTTGGGCCACATTTTGGCTCTAAGCAATCATGTATGTGACTTCTCACAATATTAGAGTAACTTTGCACCTTATAAGAGTCACTTGCCATCATATATTGGTACAATTAACATGTTAACATCATGTACATGCAATTAGAAATCCTTTTACCACCTCTTAGTGCCACATTCATACAAGTCAATTTTGGTCAACATTTTGCTTCTAATTAACCATGTAAGTCACTTTCCACCATATTAGAGTCATTTTGTACCCTATATGAGTCACTTTCCACCATATATTTGTACAATTAACATGTTAACATCATATACATCCGATTTGACATCCTTTTACCACCTCTTGATTCCACTTCATACAGATCAATTTTATTCCACATTTTGGTTCTAATCAACCATGTAAGTCACTTTTCACCATATTAGAGTCATTTTGCACCCTATAGGAGTCACTTTCCACCAAATATACAAGAATTAACATGTTAACATCATATATATCCCATTTGACATCCTTTTACCACCTGTTAATGCCACTTTAATACAAGTAAATTTCATTCCACATTTTGGCTCTAATCAACCATGTAAGTCACTTTTCACCATATTCGAGTCACTTTGCACCCTATAAGAGTCACTTTCCCCATATATTGATACAATTAACATGTTAATATCATGTACATGCAATTAAACATCCTTTAACCACCTCTTGGTACCCCTTTCCTACAAGTCAATTTTGGGCCACATTTTGGCTCTAAGCAATCATGTATGTGATTTCTCACAATATTAGAGTAACTTTGCACCTTATAAGAGTCACTTGCCATCATATATTGGTACAATTAACATGTTAACATCATGTACATGCAATTAGAAATCCTTTTACCACCTCTTAGTACCACATTCATACAAGTCAATTTTGGTCCACATTTTGGTTTTAATTAACCATGTAAGTCACTGTTCACCATATTAGAGTCATTTTGCACCCTATATGAGTCACTTTCCACTATATATTTGTACAATTAACATGTTAACATCATATACATCCGATTTAACATCCCTTTACCACCTCTTAATTCCACTTTCATACAGGTCAATTTTTTTCCACATATTGGTTCTAATCAACCATGTAAGTCACTTTTCACCTTATTAGAGTCACTTTGCACCCTATAAGAGTCACTTTCCACCATATACACAATAATTACTATTTTAACATCATATACATCCAATTTGACATCCTTTTACCACTTATTAATGTCACATACATACAAGTTAATTTTATTCCATATTTTGGCTATAATCAACCATGTAAGTCACTTTTCACCATATTAGAGTTACTTTGCACCCTATAAGAGTCACTTTCCTCATATATTGATATAATTAACATGTTAACATCATGTACATGCAATTAAACATCCTTTAACCACCTCTTGGTACCTCTTTCCTACAAGTCAATTTCGGGCCACATTTTGGCTCTAATCAATCATGTAAGTGACTTCTCACCATATTAGAGTCACTTTGCACCTTATAAGAGTCACTTGCCATCATATATTGGTACAAGTAACATGTTAAAATCATGTACATGCAATTAGAAATTCTTTTAAAACCACTTAGTGCCACATTCATACAAGTCAATTTTGGTCCACATCTTGCTTCTAATTAACCTTGTAAGTCACTTTTCACCATACTTAAGTCATTTTACACCCTATATGAGTCACTTTCCACAATCTATTTGTATAATTAACATGTTAACATCATATACATCCAATTTGACATCCTTTTACCACCTATTAGTTCCACTTTCATACAGGTCAATTTTGTTCCACATTTTGGTTCAAATCAACCATGTAAGTCACTTTTCACCATATTAGAGTCACTTTGCACCCTATAAGAGTCACTTTCCACCATATATACAAATAATTAACATGTTAACATCATATACATCCAATTTGACATCCTTTTACCACTTATTAATGCCACATTCATACAAGTTAATTTTATTCCACATTTTGGCTCTAATCAACCATGTAAGTCACTTTTCACCATATTAGAGTCACTTTGCACCCTATAAGAGTCAGTTTCCCCATATATTGATACAATTAACATGTTAATATCATGTACATGCAATTAAACATCCTTTAAACACCTCTTGGTACCCCTTTCCTATAAGTGAATTTTGGGTCACATTTTGGCTCTAATCAATCATGTAAGTTACTTCTCACCATATTAGAGTTACTTTGCACCTTATAAGAGTCACTTGCCATCATATATATGTACAACTAACATGTTAACATCATGTTCATGCAATTAGAAATCCTTGTACCACCTCTTAGTGCCACATTCATACAAGTCAATTTTGGTCCACATTTTGCTTCCAATTAACCATGTAAGTCACTTTTTACCATATTAGAGTCATTTTGTACCCTATATGAGTCACTTTCCACCATATATTTGTACAAGTAACATGTTAACATCATATACATCCGATTTGACATCCTTTTACCACCTCTTAATTCCACTTTCATACAGATCAATTTTATTCCACATTTTGGTTCTAATCAACCATATAAGTCACTTTTCACCATATTAGAGTCACTTTGCACCCTATAAGAGTCACTTTCCCCATATATTGATACAATTAACATGTTAATATCATGTAAATGCAATTAAACATCCTTTAACCACCTCTTGGTACCCCTTTCCTACAAGGCAATTTTGGGCACATTTTGGCTCTAATCAATCATGTAACTGACTTCTCACCATATTACAGTCACTTTGCACCTTATAAGAGTTACTTGCCATCATATATTGGTACAATTAACATGTTAACATCATGTACATGCAATTAGAAATTCTTTTACCACCTCTTAGTGCCACATTCATACAAGTCAATTTTGGTCCATATTTTGGTTCTAATTAACCATGTAAGTCACTTTTCACCATAGTAGAGTCATTTTGCACCCTATATGAGTCACTTTCCACCATATATTTGTACAATAAACGTGTTAACCTCATATACATCCGATTTGACATCCTTTTACCACCTCTTAATTCTACTTTCATATAGATCAATTTTGTTCTACATTTTGGTTCTAATCAACCATGTAAGTCACTTTTCAGCATATTAGAGTCATTTTGCACCCTATAGGAGTCACTTTCCACGATATATACAACAATTAACATGTTAACATCATATATATCCAATTTGACATCCTTTTACCACCTAATAATGCCACTTTCATACAAGTTAATTTTATTCCACATTTTGGCTCTAATCAACCATGTAAGTCACTTTTCACCATATTAGAGTCACATTGCACCCTATAAGAGTCACTTTCCCCATATATTGATACAATTAACATGTTAATATCATGTACATGCAATTAAACATCCTTTAACCACCTCTTGGTACCCCTTTCCTACAAGTCAATTTTGGGCCACATTTTGGCTCTAATCAATCATGTAAGTGACATCTCACCATATTAGAGTCACTTTGCACCTTATAAGAGTCACTTGCCATCATATATTGGTACAATTAACATGTTAACATCATGTACATGCAATTAGAAATCCTTTTACAACCTCTTAGTGCCACATTCATACAAGTCAGTTTTGGTCCACATTTTGGTTCTAATTAACCATGTAAGTCACTTTTCACCATACTAAAATCATTTTGCACCCTATATGAGTCACTTTCCACAATCTATATGTATAATTAACATGTTAATATCATATACATCCAATTTGACATCCTTTTACCACCTATTAGTTCCACTTTCATACAGGTCAATTTTGTTCCACATTTTGGTTCTAATCAACCATGTGAGTCACTTTTCACCATATTAGAGTCACTTTGCACCCTATAAGAGTCACTTTCCACCATATATACAATAATTAACATGTTAACATCATATACATCCAATTTGACATCGTTTTACCACTTATTAATGCCACATTCATACAATTTAATTTTAATCCACATTTTGGCTCTAATCAAGCATATAAGTCAATTTTCACCATATTAGAGTCATTTTGCACCCTATAAGAGTCACTTTCCCCATATATTGATAAAATTAACATGTTAACATCAAGTACATGCAATTAAACATCCTTTAACCACCTCTTGGTACCCCTTTCCTACAAGTCAATTTTGGGCCACATTTTGGCTCTAATCAATCATGTAAGTGACTTCTCACTATATTAGAGTCACTTTGCACCTTATAAGAGTCATTTGCCATCATATATTGGTACAATTAACATGTTAACATCATGTACATGCAATTAGAAATCCTTTTACCACCTCTTAGTGCCACATTCATACAAGTCAATTTTGGTCCACATTTTGGTTCTAATTAACCATGTAAGTCACTTTTCACCATATTAGAGTCATTTTGCACCCTATATGAGTCACTTTACACCATATATTTGTACAATTAACATGTTAACATCATATAAATCTGATTTGACATCCTTTTACCACCTCTTAATTCTACTTTCATACAGATCTATTTTGTTCCACATTTTGGTTCTAATCAACCATGTAAGTCACTTTTCAGCATATTAGAGTTATTTTGCACCCTATAGGAGTCACTTTCCACCATATATACAACAATTAACATGTTAACATCATATATATCCAATTTGACATCCTTTTACCACCTAATAATGCCACTTTCATACAAGTTAATTTTATTCCACATTTTGGCTCTAATCAACCATGTAAGTCACTTTTCACCATATTAGAGTCACTTTGCACTCTATAAGTGTCACTTTCCCCATATATTGATACAATTAACATGTTAATATCATGTACATGCAATTAAACATCCTTTAAATGATTGTCTATCAAGATGTTTCTCTCTCTAAAAATTTTCTCTGCCTTCTCTCTAGATATTACTTAGCCGCCCCTTAATTTTCAGCTTCTTTCTTACGTTCATCCATCAGATCTAAACATATTCACTCACGAATTCATCTCTTCTTCTTATCCTCTTACACCTAAACACTATATTTCTTATATTCTATATTTTATTTTATTAGATCTTGGTTTCTTGCTTTTGGTTCAATTATGGAACAGTATTCAGAATCCTCTGATGTGAACATGCGGTTGTGGAAATACCAAAATTGTGGTTTCACAAGGTTTGAAGCAATGTATTTTCTCCAAAATGACAAGGTGATTCTAGCAGATCGTGAGAAACACTATGACATGGTGCAGAGCTTGGGTTTTTCGAGGCCATAAGCGCAGAAAATTGTGGATGATAAGGATGACTTTGCCAAATTGAGAGACTCTACTCTAAAGTTACTCAGAGAAGGTAATGATTTAATTCATAGCTTGAAGGAGAAATATGGGGATGATATTCCTGACTCTAGGTCTATTGCTACCTCAAAAAAAGGGGGTTTTGCGGGTAAAGTTGATTATTCTTATGGCCGACTCCTTGCTAAGGATTCTCATTCTTTGAGAGAAGGGAGGTTTAACGTACTTAGGCTTCGTGGAGGAGCGGGCGTTGGTGAATCTGGTGGAGAGGGTGAGGTTTTGCAACTCAGTGGGGGTTTGGCGTCTCAAGGTTCGGATTGTGATTCCAACGGGGTTAGTGATGAAGGGATTTGTGACCACGATGGTGAGCCTCTCGAATATGGTGAGCTTCTTAGAGGAACCTCTTTCCCTGTTATGGGTTCTGTGTTACAGGAATTAGTGAGGGGTAAGGTTGCTTCTCCTCAATATTTGGAGAGTGACCCCACGGAGGTAGAATACAATATTGATGATAAAGGAATCTTGAGTCCAAAATCGGCTGAGAGGTGGGTGGAGAATAAGGAACATATTAAGGAAAGCATTCGACCTAGTTTTTCGGGTGGCATCCCTCTTGCTGTAGATGATTCAGAGGAAGATCTGGTAGAGACAGCTCATGAAGCTATGGAGAAGATAACAGTTAACAATATGGCCAAGATGGTCTTTGCTACGAACAAAAATGTAAGTGAGGAGCTTGTAGCGTTAAAGAAAAAACTGATTACTTTCCAGAACGCGATTACTAGAAAAGGTATCTCTATTGTTGATTTGGAAAAGGAAATTATTGAGGAAGCGAACCTTTTTAATGGGAATAATTTGAATGGAAGAATTGGAGATAGGAATAAGTTTGGGTTGCCAACTAGCTTGTCTCCGAGAGTTCTCGAAGGTTTTGCCGAGAAAGTGGAGGTGGTTTCTCTGGATCCCAAAATTTCTTTGGCTCTAGTAGGGGGAGTTATCCCGAAAAGCATTCTCAAGCCAACTAGGGGCTCCACTTCTGGTACTAAAGATTTGAATGGTCGAGTTATTGCGGAAAGTGTTAAGAAGGTCGAAGAAAATGTAACAGTTGACAAGAAATCTTGGGCTGAGGTTCTGCAGAAGCCTAAATTGGAGACTCCAATTTTTGATTTTCATCCCCTGCCTCCTGGCTCCTTGCTTATTGACCCACTGAATGAATTATTACAAGAAGGGATTGACAAATTAAAGGTTTGTTTTTCAGGGCATTTCTCGCGGAGATCTCTCCCTTTTTCTCTAATGCAAACTGAAGCTTACAAGGCTTGGGGAGGAGATAATGGTCTTCTTAAGGTCTCTAAAAAAGATGAGAGGACCTATGTTTTTAAGTTTTCCTCAGTTGAAGCCAAGAATAAAATTCTCACCAAAGGTACATGGTTTTTTCTCAGGCAACCTATAGTTCTTATAGACCGCTGTGTTGAGTCAAAAATTGGCAATAAGGTTACAAAAATGCCCGTGTGGGTCAAACTTTCTAATATTCCGGATTATTATTGGACACGTGATTTGTTGAGCAGAATTGCTAGTGCGATTGGTAAACCTCTTTTCTCTGATGCTTTAACTGCTAAATTGGATATTCTTCCATTTGCTCGGTTCTGTGTTGAGTACAATTTAGGTGATCCTCTTCCGGATTTCATTGAGGTGCTAGTGCCGGACATTATTAGTGGAGGAAAGAAGGTGGTCAAGATTACAGTTAATTATCATAAGAAGCCCCAGATTTGTACCTACTTTGAATCCTTGGGTCATGTTGATTTGGTTTGCCCTTCTAAACCTCGAAGTGCTCCGATAATCAGAGATTCGAGTAATAAATCGCTCAATGCAACGAATGATTCTTTAAAGCCTGACTGTGTTGCTCTTAACATTTTGGAGATTTTAGTTGATGCGGAACCCATCACTCAAACTCCTAAATCTGATGTTGCTACTTCGGGGAAAGAAAAAATAGTGTTGGATGAAGATGCTTCCCCATCTCCTGCCCCTAACTTCAAGGATCTTAAAGGAGTGGATGAAATTGAGCTTAAGTTGGGCATTACTCAGCATAAACTCTCGAAATCTCAATTGAAGAAGCAGAAACAATTGAAGAGGAAAGCGGGGAGGGCCTCCCCCGGTTCACACTAACTTATGTTAGATTTTTGCTCCTTCAACGTTCGTGGTTTGAATAGCAAGCAAACGTATGTGAAGGACTTTTTGGTTAGCAACAAAATTTCGATGGTTGCTCTTTTGGAGACCCGGGTTGCGGAAAGGAATTCTACTCCTATTTCTGCGTATATAGCGCCTCGCTTCACTTGGCAGTTTAATTATAATAATCACCCGGGAGGCAAAATTTGGTTAGGCTAGGACCCTAATATCTGGCATATTGATATAATTGCTTGTTCTGCTCAGGTTATTCATTGTAGTATTTGTTTTTTGCAAACAAACGTCTCGTTCTTAGCCTCTTTTGTTTATGCATTTAATGTAACAGAGGATAGGCGCCTGCTTTGGGATAATCTTAACCTTTTTGCTGAGGCATTGACCCAACCTTGGGTTTTATGTGGTGATTTTAACACTATAATCTCCTTAGAGGAAAATTCTGGTGGTTTAAATATTTGGAACAGAGGTATGACAGACTTTCGAGACTGTCTATTGAATTTGGGTTTAACGGACCTTCATAGTTCAGGGGAAAATTTCACCTGGTGGAATAAAAGTTTTGAAGACCCTGTGTTTAGAAAATTGGACAGAGTTCTGGTGAATGAATTTTGGTTAGATTTGTTCCCTAATTCGGCTTGTAATTTCCTCCCTAGGGGACTATCTGACCATAGTCCGGCCGTTGTTTCTAGTGGAGTTCTGGTTTCACATTATAGGAAACCTTTTCTATATTTTGATTACTTGTCACACTTGCCGAATTTTAAGGATCGCATCAAGGTGGTGTGGGACGAACCAGTGGTAGGTAATCCTTGGTTTATTTTTACCTCTAAGCTGAAGAGAGCTAAGATTGAACTCATAAATCTAAACAGAATGCAGGGAAAGGTGAATGAAAGGGTTATTCAAGCAAAGTCGGCTCTTGATGAATTTCAGAGAACTTTTTCTATTCCTATCTCTTCAGAAGCCTTCATCGAAGAAGGCAGGCTCATCTCTGATCTGAAACAAGCTTTTTTAATGAGGAGAATTTAACCAGGCAAAAGTCCCGAGTGAACTGGATAAAAGCAGGGGATGAAAATACCAGGTTCTTTCATAATTGCTGTAAGAGTAGATGGAATTCTAACAAGATCTTCTCGTTAACGAATTCCAATGGGATTTCTCAGAATACTCCTCAAGGAGTTATTGAAGTGGCTACTTCTTATTTTGAAGATTTATTAGGTTCTAGACATGAATCGACCAGCATCCCAGAAGACATCTCCCTCAACTCAGTGTCTACTGAACAGCAAAATTTACTGTCAAGACCCTTTCACAGATCGGATGTCTTTGCTACTGTTCAAAAAATGGCTAAGCACCGAAGCCCTGGTCCAGATGGCTTCCCCATTGAATTCTTCTTATCTATCTGGGATGTTACAGGAGCTGATTTCACAAATGCTGTAATGTATTTCTTTACTTCTTGTAATCTTCCTAGAATTATCAATTCTACAGCTATCTCTTTGATACCTAAATGTGGTTCACCTAGTGCAATGCATCATTTTAGGCCTATATCTTGTTGTAATTCTATTTACAAATGCATTTCTAAAATGTTATCTACTCGCCTTAAAGGTATTTTGCCTACTCTAATTTCTAAGGAGCAGAGTGCCTTCATTAAAGGAAGGATCATTGGTGACAATATTCTGCTAGCTCAGTCTTTCTGTCGGGATTATCATGTTGATAATGGTCCCCCCAGATGTGCAATGAAATTAGACCTGAGGAAAGCTTTCGATAGCCTAAATTGGGACTTCATTTTTGCAATGCTGGAAGAAATGAACTTCCCAGTTACTTTTGTCAGTTGGAATAAAAGCTGCATAACAACAGTCTGGTACTCGGTTAAAATCAATGGATCCTTAGAGGGTTTCTTCCAAGGTCATTCCGGTCTTCGACAAGGTGATCCTTTATCACCGTTTTTATTTGTTTTATCTATGGAAGTCCTGACAGCTATTCTCTCAAAGAAATCTCAGGAGCAGTGTTTACTTTCCACTCTTTAGCAAAGTCGGAACGAATTTCTCACATTCTTTTCGCTGATGACATATTTCTATTTTGCAAAGGTAATTTTTCCTCTATCAACGCATTGTTGGATGGAGTGGATGAATTCTCTGAAGCTTTAGGTCTTGTTGTTAATCCGAGTAAATGTAATATCTTTTTCTGTAATGTTCCTCTTTTAACGGTGTCCGCTGCTTTGCAACGTTCGGGGTTCGTTTTGGGGGACCTTCCTATCAAATTTCTAGGGATCCCTTTAGTCTCCAAAAGACTTACTGCAGCAGATTGTGTTCCCCTGATTAACAATTTATGTGCTCGAATTCTCCACTGGACTTCGAAATTTTTATCCCAGGCAGGAAGATTGCAACTTATCCGGTCGGTGCTTTTTGGTATTCAAAGTTTTTGGGTAATGTATGTCTTTCTTCCAAAAGGAGTCCTAAAAAAATCCAATCTCTCTTCTCCAATTTTCTCTGGGGGGAGGTAACTTAAGATGCATGCATAAAGTGTCTTGGAAAGAGTGTTGTTTGCCTATGCAGGAAGGAGGCTTAAACCTAAAAAACTTGGAAAATTGGCATAAGGCAGCAATTATATTTCAACTTTGGAGAATAATATCGGGGAAATTTGACTCTCTTTGGATTCTTTGGGTCCATGGCACCTTTCTCAAACGTCGGAAGTTTTGGACAATGGATGTTCCCCATCATTGCCCTTGGAGCATCTCTAAGATTCTGAAAGCTCGTCTTACTGCCTTAATTCACCTTACTTATACGGTAGGCAATTTCTTCCTTTTCCATGTGGCATGACCATGGCTTGGAGGGAGAACCTTGCTGGATTTATTCGGGTTCGAGATCATATCCCTAGCTGAATCTACTAGTTTTGCTCTTGTTAGAGAATCTCTTATGAATGACTCTTGGAACATTGCTCCTTCAAATCACACTTCAGTGATGGAACTTCGGAATCTTTTGAACTATACTGAAATTTCTTCTTCTGATAGGATTCTCTGAGACGACCTATCCATCATTAAGACTTCGGACATCTGGAATTCTCTGCGTTCTAGGAAACCTCAGGTTGCTTGGTTTCACTTGATTTGGCATAAGGTCAAAGTCCCTAAAGCTGCCTTTCTCTTATGGTTAGTTACTGGAAATCGCTTGCTTACGAGAGACAGGATGACTCGTTTTGGACTTTCCACCACTGCTCATTGTCCTTTGTGCCTTACTGATTTGGAATCTAGGGATCACCTGTTCTTCTCATGCTTCTACTCGAGGATTATTATCAGCCATTGTCAAGTTCCTGTCCCGTTAAATTGGATGCATAATGCTGACTTTCTTTTGAATATGTCAAGGAGCTCTCCAAGGACTTTTTTGGCAAGATTGTTCATATCCATATCGGCCTACTTTATATGGAAAGAGCGTAACACTAGGATTCATGAAGGAAGATGCATGTCAGCAATGGTTGTACTGTCGTCGGTACAACAATTTATTAGAGATAAAATTTCCACTTGTGATTACTTCAAAAAAGAGATTACTAGGAATCCTAGTTTTATTTCACTTTTGTATTAATCTGGCTTTGGTTCACTGATGTGTTTATGTTGTTTAGGTGGTCTTTGCCATTTTATTAGTCTAGAGTAGTCTCTGTTACTCTCTAAACTTCTAGTGTAGCCTTGTTTGGCTTCTTTTGTAATCTCTTTTTTTTGGAATATATTTTTTTTAATTATCAAAAAAAAACATCCTTTAACCACCTCTTGGTACCCCTTTCCTACAAGTCAATTTTGGGCCACATTTTAACTCTAATCAATCATGTAAGTGACTTCTCACCATATTAGAGTCAGTTTGCATCTTATAAGAGTCGCTTGCCATCATATATTGGTACAATTAACATGTTAACATTATGTACATGCAATTAGAAATCCTTTTACAACCTCTTAGTGCCACATTCATATAAGTCAATTTTTGTCCACATTTTGGTTCTAATTAACCATGTAAGTCACTTTTCACCATATTAAAGTCATTTTGCACCCCATATGAGTCACTTTCCACAATCTATTTATATACTTAACATGTTAACATCATATACATCCAATTTGACATCCTTTTACCACCGATTAGTTCCACTTTCATACATGTAAATTTTGTTCCACATTTTGGTTCAAATCAATCATGTAAGTCACTTTTCACCATATTAGAGTCACTTTGCACCCTATAAGAGTCACTTTCCACCATATATACAATAATTAACATATTAACATCATATACATCCAATTTGACATCCTTTTACCACTTATTAATGCCACATTCATACAAGTTAATTTTATTCCACATTTTGGCTCTAATCAACCATGTAAGTCACTTTTCACCATATTAGAGTCACTTTGCACCCTATAAGAGTCACTTTCCCCATATATTGATAAAATTAACATGTTAACATCATGTACATGCAATTAAACATCCTTTAACCACCTCTTGGTACCCCTTTCCTACAAGTCAATTTTGGGCCACATTTTTGGCTCTAATTAATCGTGTAAGTGACTTCTCACCATATTAGAGTCACTTTGCACTTTATAAGAGTCACTTGCCATCATATATTGGTACAAATAACATGTTAACATCATGTACATGCAATTAGAAATCCTTTTACCACCTCTTAGTGCCACATTCATACTAGTCAATTTTGGTCCACATTTTGGTTCTAATTAACCATGTAAGTCACTTTTCACCATAGTAGAGTCATTTTGCACCCTATATGAGTCACTTTCCACCATATATTTGTACAATAAACATGTTAACATCATATACATCCGATTTGACATCCTTTTACCACCTCTTAATTCTACTTTCATACAGATCAATTTTGTTCCACATTTTGGTTCTAATCAACCATGTAAGTCACTTTTCAGCATATTAGAGTCATTTTACATCCTATAGGAGTCACTTTCCACGATATATACAACAATTAACATGTTAACATCATATATATCCAATTTGACATCCTTTTACCACCTAATATTGCCACTTTCATACAAGTTAGTTTTATTCCACATTTTGGCTCTAATCAACCATGTAAGTCACTTTTCACCATATTAGAGTCACTTTGCACCCTATAAGAGTCACTTTCCCCATATATTGATACAATTAACATGTTAATATCGCAATTAAACATCCTTTAACCACCTCTTGGTACCCCTTTCCTACAAATCAATTTTGGGCCACATTTTGGCTCTAATCAATCATGTAAGTGACTTCTCACCATATTAGAGTCACTTTGCACCTTATAAGAGTCACTTGCCATCATATATTGGTACAATTAACATGTTAACATCATGTACATGCAATTAGAAATCCTTTTACAACCTCTTAGTGCCACATTCATACAAGTCAGTTTTGGTCCACATTTTAGTTCTAATTAACCATGTAAGTCACTTTTCACCATACTAAAATCATTTTGCACCCTATATGAGTCACTTTCCACAATCTATTTGTATAATTAACATATTAACATCATATACATCCAATTTGACATCCTTTTACCACCTATTAGTTCCACTTTCATACAGGTCAATTTTGTTCCACATTTTGGTTCTAATCAACCATGTAAGACACTTTTCACCATATTAGAGTCACTTTGCACCCTATAAGAGTCACTTTCCACCATATATACAATAATTAACATGTTAACATCATATACATCCAATTTGACATCCTTTTACCGCTTATTAATGCCACATTCATACAAGTTAATTTTAATCCACATTTTGGCTCTAATCAACCATATAAGTCAATTTTCACCATATTAGAATCACTTTGCACCCTATAAGAGTCACTTTCCCCATATATTGATAAAATTAACATGTTAACATCATGTACATGCAATTAAACATCATTTAACCACCTCTTGGTACCCCTTTCCTACAAGTCAATTTTGGGCCACATTTTGGCTCTAATCAATCATGTAAGTGACTTCTCACCATATTAGAGTCACCTTGCACCTTATAAGAGTCACTTGCCATCATATATTGGTACAATTAACATGTTAACAACATGTACATGCAATTAGAAATCCTTTTACCACCTCTTAGTGCCACATTCATACAAGTCAATTTTGGTCCACATTTTGGTTCTAATTAACCATGTAAGTCACTTTTCATAATATTAGAGTCATTTTGCACCCTATATGAGTCACTTTCCACCATATATTTGTAAAATTAACATGTTAACATCATATACATCCGATTTGACATACTTTTACCACCTCTTAATTCTACTTTCATGCAGATCAATTTTTTTCCATATTTTGGTTCTAATCAACCATGTAAGTCACTTTTCACCATATTAGAGTCAGTTTGCACCCTATAGGAGTCACTTTCCACCATATATACAACAATTAACATGTTAGCATCATATATATCCAATTTGACATCCTTTTACCACCTATTAATGCCACTTTCATACAAGTTAATTTTATTCCATATTTTGGGTCTAATCAACCATGTAAGTCACTTTTCAGCATATTAGAGTCATTTTGCACCCTATAGGAGTCACTTTCCATGATATATACAACAATTAACATGTTAACATCATATATATCCAATTTGACATCCTTTTACCACCTAATAATGCCACTTTAATACAAGTTAGTTTTATTCCATATTTTGGCTCTAATCAACCATGTAAGTCACTTTTCAGCATATTAGATTCACTTTGCACCCTATAAGAGTCACTTTCCCCATATATTGATACAATTAACATGTTAATATCACAATTAAACATCCTTTAACCACCTCTTGGTACCCCTTTCCTACAAATCAATTTTGGGCCACATTTTGGCTCTAATCAATCATGTAAGTGACTTCTCACCATATTAGTGTCACTTTGCACCTAATAAGAGTCATTTGCCATCATATATTGGTACAATTAACATGTTAACATCATGTACATGCAATTAGAAATCCTTTTACAACCTCTTAGTGCCACATTCATACAAGTCAGTTTTGGTCCACATTTTGGTTCTAATTAACCATGTAAGTCACTTTTCACCAAACTAAAATCATTTTGCACCCTATATGAGTCACTTTCCACAATCTATTTGTATAATTAACATGTTAACATCATATACATCCAATTTGACATCCTTTTACCACCTATTAGTTCCACTTTCATACAGGTCAATTTTGTTCCACATTTTGGTTCTAATCAACCATGTAAGACACTTTTCACCATATTAGAGTCACTTTGCACCCTATAAGAGTCACTTTCCTCCATATATACAATAATTAACATGTTAACATCATATACATCCAATTTGACATCCTTTTACCACTTATTAATGCCACATTCATACAAGTTAATTTTAATCCACATTTTGGCTCTAATCAACCATATAAATCAATTTTCACCATATTAGAGTCACTTTGCACCCTATAATAGTCACTTTCCCCATATATTGATAAAATTAACATGTTAACATCATGTACGTGCAATTAAACATCCTTTAACCACCTCTTGGTACCCCTTTCCTACAAGTCAATTTTGGGCCACATTTTGGCTCTAATCAATCATGTAAGTGACTTCTCACCATATTAGAGTCACCTTGCACCTTATAAGAGTCACTTGCCATCATATATTGGTACAATTAACATGTTAACAACATTTACATACAATTAGAAATCCTTTTACCACCTCTTAGTGCCACATTCATACAAGTCAATTTTGGTCCACATTTTGGTTCTAATTAACCATATAAGTCAATTTTCATAATATTAGAGTCATTTTGCACCCTATATGAGTCACTTTCCACCATATATTTGTAAAATTAACATGTTAACATCATATACATCCGATTTGACATACTTTTACCACCTCTTAATTCTACTTTCATGCAGATCAATTTTTTTCCATATTTTGGTTCTAATCAACCATGTAAGTCACTTTTCACCATATTAGAGTCAGTTTGAACCCTATAGGAGTCACTTTCCACCATATATACAACAATTAACATGTTAGCATCATATATATCCAATTTGACATCCTTTTACCACCTATTAATGCCACTTTCATACAAGTTAATTTTATTCCACATTTTGGGTCTAATCAACCATGTAAGTCACTTTTCAGCATATTAGAGTCATTTTGCACCCTATAGGTGTCACTTTCCACGATATATACAACAATTAACATGTTAACATCATATATATCCAATTTGACATCCTTTTACCACCTAATAATGCCACTTTCATACAAGTTAGTTTTCCACATTTTGGCTCTAATCAACCATGTAAGTCACTTTTCACCATATTAGATTCACTTTGCACCCTATAAGAGTCACTTTCCCCATATATTGATACAATTAACACGTTAATATCGCAATTAAACATCCTTTAACCTCCTCTTGTTACCCCTTTCCTACAAATCAATTTTGGGCCACATTTTGGCTCTAATCAATCATGTAAGTGACTTCTCACCATATTAGTGTCACTTTGCACCTGATAAGAGTCATTTGCCATCGTATATTGGTACAATTAACATGTTAACATCATGTACATGCAATTAGAAATCCTTTTACAACCTCTTAGTGCCACATTCATACAAGTCAGTTTTGGTCCACATTTTGGTTCTAATTAACCATGTAAGTCACTTTTCACCATACTAAAATCATTTTGCACCCTATATGAGTCACTTTCCACAATCTATTTGTATAATTAACATGTTAACATCATATACATCCAATTTGACATCCTTTTACCACCTATTAGTTCCACTTTCATACAGGTCAATTTTGTTCCACATTTTGGTTCTAATCAACCATGTAAGTCACTTTTCACCATATTAGAGTCACTTTGCACCCTATAAGAGTCACTTTCCACCATATATACAATAATTAACATGTTAACATCATATACATCCAATTTGACATCCTTTTACCACTTATTAATGCCACATTCATACAAGTTAATTTTAATCCACATTTTGGCTCGAATCAACCATATAAGTCAATTTTCACCATATTAGAGTCACTTTGCACCCTATAAGAGTCACTTTCCCCATATATTGATACAATTAACATGTTAATATCGCAATTAAACATCCTTTAACCACCTCTTGGTACCCCTTTCCTACAAATCAATTTTGGGCCACATTTTGGCTCTAATCAATCATGTAAGTGACTTCTCACCATATTAGAGTCACTTTGCACCTTATAAGAGTCACTTGCCATCATATATTGGTACAATTAACATGTTAACATCATGTACATGCAATTAGAAATCCTTTTACAACCTCATAGTGCCACATTCATACAAGTCAGTTTTGGTCCACATTTTAGTTCTAATTAACCATGTAACTAACTTTTCACCATACTAAAATCATTTTGCACCCTATATGAGTCACTTTCCACAATCTATTTGTATAATTAACATGTTAACATCATATACATCCAATTTGACATCCTTTTACCACCTATTAGTTCCACTTTCATACAAGTCAATTTTGTTCCACATTTTGGTTCTAATCAACCATGTAAGACACTTTTCACCATATTAGAGTCACTTTGCACCCTATAAGAGTCACTTTCCACCATATATACAATAATTAACATGTTAACATCATATACATCCAATTTGACATCCTTTTACCACTTATTAATGCCACATTCATACAAGTTAATTTTAATCCACATTTTGGCTCTAATAAACCATATAAGTCAATTTTCACCATATTAGAGTCACTTTGCCCCCTATAATAGTCACTTTCCCCATATATTGATAAAATTAACATGTTAACATCATGTACGTGCAATTAAACATCCTTTAACCACCTCTTGGTACCCCTTTCCTACAAGTCAATTTTGGCCCACATTTTGGCTCTAATCAATCATGTAAGTGACTTCTCACCATATTAGAGTCACCTTGCACCTTATAAGAGTCACTTGCCATCATATATTGGTACAATTAACATTTAACAATATGTACATGCAATTAGAAATCCTTTTACCACCTCTTAGTGCCACATTCATACAAGTCAATTTTGGTCCACATTTTGGTTCTAATTAACCATGTAAGTCAATTTTCATAATATTAGAGTCATTTTGCACCCTATATGAGTCACTTTCCACCATATATTTGTAAAATTAACATGTTAACATCATATACATCCGATTTGACATACTTTTACCACCTCTTAATTCTACTTTCATGCAGATCAATTTTTTTCCATATTTTGGTTCTAATCAACCATGTAAGTCACTTTTTACCATATTAGAGTCAGTTTGCACCCTATAGGAGTCACTTTCCACCATATATACAACAATTAACATGTTAGCATCATATATATCCAATTTGACATCCTTTTACCATCTATTAATGCCACTTTCATACAAGTTAATTTTATTCCATATTTTGGGTCTAATCAACCATGTAAGTCACTTTTCAGCATATTAGAGTCATTTTGCACCCTATAGGAGTCACTTTCCACGATATATACAACAATTAACATGTTAACAACATATATATCCAATTTGACATCCTTTTACCACCTAATAATGCCACTTTCATACAAGTTAGTTTTAGTCCACATTTTGGCTCTAATCAACCATGTAAGTCACTTTTCACCATATTAGATTCACTTTGCACCCTATAAGAGTCACTTTCCCCATATATTGATACAATTAACATGTTAATATCGCAATTAAACATCCTTTAACCACCTCTTGGTACCCCTTTCCTACAAATCAATTTTGGGCCACATTTTGGCTCTAATCAATCATGTAAGTGACTTCTCACCATATTAGTGTCACTTTGCACCTGATAAGAGTCACTTGCCATCATATATTGGTACAATTAACATGTTAACATCATGTACATGCAATTAGAAATCCTTTTACAACCTCTTAGTGCCACATTCATACAAGTCAGTTTTGGTCCACATTTTGGTTCTAATTAACCATGTAAGTCACTTTTCACCATACTAAAATCATTTTGTACCCTATATGAGTCACTTTCCACAATCTATTTGTATAATTAACATGTTAACATCATATACATCCAATTTGACATCCTTTTACCACCTATTAGTTCCACTTTCATACAGGTCAATTTTGTTCCACATTTTGGTTCTAATCAACCATGTAAGTCACTTTTCACCATATTAGAGTCACTTTGCACCGTATAAGAGTCACTTTCCACCATATATACAATAATTAACATGTTAACATCATATACATCCAATTTGACATCCTTTTACCACTTATTAATGCCACATTCATACAAGTTAATTTTAATCCACATTTTGGCTCTAATCAACCATATAAGTCAATTTTCACCATATTAAATTCACTTTGCACCCTATAAGAGTCACTTTCCCCATATATTGATAAAATTAACATGTTAACATCATGTACATGCAATTAAACATCCTTTAACCACCTCTTGGTACCCTTTTCCTACAAGTCAATTTTGGGCCACATTTTGGCTCTAATCAATCATGTTAGTGACTTCTCACTATATTAGAGTCACCTTGCACCTTATAAGAGTCACTTGCCATCATATATTGGTACAATTAACATGTTAACATCATGTACATGTAATTAGAAATCCTTTTACCACCTCTTAGTGCCACATTCATACAAGTCAATTTTGGTCCACATTTTGGTTCTAATTAACCATGTAAGTCACTTTTCATTATATTAGAGTCATTTTGCACCCTATATGAGCCACTTTCCACCATATATTTGTAAATTTAACATGTTAACATCATATACATCCGATTTGACATACTTTTACCAGCTCTTACTTCTACTTTCATGCAGATCAATTTTTTTCCATATTTTGGTTCTAATCAACCATGTAAGTCACTTTTCACCATATTAGAGTCAGTTTGCACCCTATAGGAGTCACTTTCCACCATATATACAACAATTAACATGTTAACATCATATACATCCAATTTGACATCCTTTTACCACCTATTAATGCCACTTTCATACAAGTTAATTTTATTCCACATTTTGGCTCTATTCAACCATGTAAGTGTCTTTTCAGCATATTAGAGTCATTTTGCACCCTATAGGAGTCACTTTCCACCATATATACAACAATTAACATGTTAAAATCATATATATCCAATTTTACATCCTTTTACCACCTAATAATGCCACTTTCATACAAGTTAGTTTTATTCCACATTTTGGCTCTAATCAACCATGTAAGTCACTTTTCACCATATTAGAGTCAGTTTGCACCCTATAGGAGTCACTTTCCACCATATATACAACAATTAACATGTTAGCATCATATATATCCAATTTGACATCCTTTTACCACCTATTAATGCCACTTTCATACAAGTTAATTTTATTCCATATTTTGGGTCTAATCAACCATGTAAGTCACTTTTCAGCATATTAGAGTCATTTTGCACCCTATAGGAGTCACTTTCCACGATATATACAACAATTAACATGTTAACAACATATATATCCAATTTGACATCCTTTTACCACCTAATAATGCCACTTTCATACAAGTTAGTTTTATTCCACATTTTGGCTCTAATCAACCATGTAAGTCACTTTTCACCATATTAGATTCACTTTGCACCCTATAAGAGTCACTTTCCCCATATATTGATACAATTAACATGTTAATATCGCAATTAAACATCCTTTAACCACCTCTTGGTACCCCTTTCCTACAAATCAATTTTGGGCCACATTTTGGCTCTAATCAATCATGTAAGTGACTTCTCACCATATTAGTGTCACTTTGCACCTGATAAGAGTCACTTGCCATCATATATTGGTACAATTAACATGTTAACATCATGTACATGCAATTAGAAATCCTTTTACAACCTCTTAGTGCCACATTCATACAAGTCAGTTTTGGTCCACATTTTGGTTCTAATTAACCATGTAAGTCACTTTTCACCATACTAAAATCATTTTGTACCCTATATGAGTCACTTTCCATAATCTATTTGTATAATTAACATGTTAACATCATATACATCCAATTTGACATCCTTTTACCACCTATTAGTTCCACTTTCATACAGGTCAATTTTATTCCACATTTTGGTTCTAATCAACCATGTAAGTCAATTTTCACCATATTAGAGTCACTTTGCACCCTATAAGAGTCACTTTCCACCATATATACAATAATTAACATGTTAACATCATATACATCCAATTTGACATCCTTTTACCACTTATTAATGCCATATTCATACAAGTTAATTTTAATCCACATTTTGGCTCTAATCAACCATATAAGTCAATTTTCAGCATATTAGAGTCACTTTGCACCCTATAAGAGTCACTTTCCCCATATATTGATAAAATTAACATGTTAACATCATGTACATGCAATTAAACATCCTTTAACCACCTCTTGGTACCCTTTTCCTACAAGTCAATTTTGGGCCACATTTTGGCTCTAATCAATCATGTTAGTGACTTCTCACTATATTAGAGTCACCTTGCACCTTATAAGAGTCACTTGCCATCATATATTGGTACAATTAACATGTTAACATCATGTACATGCAATTAGAAATCCTTTTACCACCTCTTAGTGCCACATTCATACAAGTCAATTTTGCTCCACATTTTGGTTCTAATTAACCATGTAAGTCACTTTTCATAATATTAGAGTCATTTTGCACCCTATATGAGCCACTTTCCACCATATATTTGTAAATTTAACATGTTAACATCATATACATCCGATTTGACATACTTTTACCAGCTCTTACTTCTACTTTCATGCAGATCAATTTTTTTCCATATTTTGGTTCTAATCAACCTTGTAAGTCACTTTTCACCATATTAGAGTCAGTTTGCACCCTATAGGAATCACTTTCCACCATATATACAACAATTAACATGTTAACATCATATACATCCAATTTGACATCCTTTTACCACCTATTAATGCCACTTTCATACAAGTTAATTTTATTCCACATTTTGGCTCTATTCAACCATGTAAGTGTCTTTTCAGCATATTAGAGTCATTTTGCACCCTATAGGAGTCACTTTCCACCATATATACAACAATTAACATGTTAAAATCATATATATCCAATTTTACATCCTTTTACCACCTAATAATGCCACTTTCATACAAGTTAGTTTTATTCCACATTTTGGCTCTAATCAACCATGTAAATCACTTTTCACCATATTAGAGTCAGTTTGCACCCTATAGGAGTCACTTTCCACCATATATACAACAATTAACATGTTAGCATCATATATATCCAATTTGACATCCTTTTACCACCTATTAATGCCACTTTCATACAAGTTAATTTTATTCCATATTTTGGGTCTAATCAACCATGTAAGTCACTTTTCAGCATATTAGAGTCATTTTGCACCCTATAGGAGTCACTTTCCACGATATATACAACAATTAAAATGTTAACAACATATATATCCAATTTGACATCCTTTTACCACCTAATAATGCCACTTTCATACAAGTTAGTTTTATTCCACATTTTTGCTCTAATCAACCATGTAAGTCACTTTTCACCATATTAGATTCACTTTGCACCCTATAAGAGTCACTTTCCCCATATATTGATACAATTAACATGTTAATATCGCAATTAAACATCCTTTAACCACCTCTTGGTACCCCTTTCCTACAAAACAATTTTGGGCCACATTTTGGCTCTAATCAATCATGTAAGTGACTTCTCACCATATTAGTGTCACTTTGCACCTGATAAGAGTCACTTGCCATCATATATTGGTACAATTAACATGTTAACATCATGTACATGCAATTAGAAATCCTTTTACAACCTCTTAGTGCCACATTCATACAAGTCAGTTTTGGTCCACATTTTGGTTCTAATTAACCATGTAAGTCACTTTTCACCATACTAAAATCATTTTGTACACTATATGAGTCACTTTCCATAATCTATTTGTATAATTAACATGTTAACATCATATACATCCAATTTGACATCCTTTTACCACCTATTAGTTCCACTTTCATACAGGTCAATTTTGTTCCACATTTTGGTTCTAATCAACCATGTAAGTCACTTTTCACCATATTAGAGTCACTTTGCACCCTATAAGAGTCACTTTCCACCATATATACAATAATTAACATGTTAACATCATATACATCCAATTTGACATCCTTTTACCACTTATTAATGCCACATTCATACAAGTTAATTTTAATCCACATTTTGGCTCTAATCAACCATATAAGTCAATTTTCACCATATTAGAGTCACTTTGCACCCTATAAGAGTCACTTTCCCCATATATTGATAAAATTAACATGTTAACATCATGTACATGCAATTAAACATCCTTTAACCACCTCTTGGTACCCTTTTCCTACAAGTCAATTTTGGGCCACATTTTGGCTCTAATCAATCATGTTAGTGACTTCTCACTATATTAGAGTCACCTTGCACCTTATAAGAGTCACTTGCCATCATATATTGGTACAATTAACATGTTAACATCATGTACATGCAATTAGAAATCCTTTTACCACCTCTTAATGCCACTTTCATACAAGTCAATTTTGCTCCACATTTTGGTTCTAATTAACCATGTAAGTCACTTTTCATAATATTAGAGTCATTTTGCACCCTATATGAGCCACTTTCCACCATATATTTGTAAATTTAACATGTTAACATCATATACATCCGATTTGACATACTTTTACCAGCTCTTACTTCTACTTTCATGCAGATCAATTTTTTTCCATATTTTGGTTCTAATCAACCTTGTAAGTCACTTTTCACCATATTAGAGTCAGTTTGCACCCTATAGGAATCACTTTCCACCATATATACAACAATTAACATGTTAACATCATATACATCCAATTTGACATCCTTTTACCACCTATTAATGCCACTTTCATACAAGTTAATTTTATTCCACATTTTGGCTCTATTCAACCATGTAAGTGTCTTTTCAGCATATTAGAGTCATTTTGCACCCTATAGGAGTCACTTTCCACCATATATACAACAATTAACATGTTAAAATCATATATATCCAATTTTACATCCTTTTACCACCTAATAATGCCACTTTCATACAAGTTAGTTTTATTCCACATTTTGGCTCTAATCAACCATGTAAGTCACTTTTCACCATATTAGAGTCAGTTTGCACCCTATAGGAGTCACTTTCCACCATATATACAACAATTAACATGTTAGCATCATATATATCCAATTTGACATCCTTTTACCACCTATTAATGCCACTTTCATACAAGTTAATTTTATTCCATATTTTGGGTCTAATCAACCATGTAAGTCACTTTTCAGCATATTAGAGTCATTTTGCACCCTATAGGAGTCACTTTCCACGATATATACAACAATTAACATGTTAACAACATATATATCCAATTTGACATCCTTTTACCACCTAATAATGCCACTTTCATACAAGTTAGTTTTATTCCACATTTTGGCTCTAATCAACCATGTAAGTCACTTTTCACCATATTAGATTCACTTTGCACCCTATAAGAGTCACTTTCCCTATATATTGATACAATTAACATGTTAATATCGCAATTAAACATCCTTTAACCACCTCTAGGTACCCCTTTCCTACAAATCAATTTTGGGCCACATTTTGGCTCTAATCAATCATGTAAGTGACTTCTCACCATATTAGTGTCACTTTGCACCTGATAAGAGTCACTTGCCATCATATATTGGTACAATTAACATGTTAACATCATGTACATGCAATTAGAAATCCTTTTACAACCTCTTAGTGCCATATTCATACAAGTCAGTTTTGGTCCACATTTTGGTTCTAATTAACCATGTAAGTCACTTTTCACCATACTAAAATCATTTTGTACCCTATATGAGTCACTTTCCATAATCTATTTGTATAATTAACATGTTAACATCATATACATCCAATTTGACATCCTTTTACCACCTATTAGTTCCACTTTTATACAGGTCAATTTTGTTCCACATTTTGGTTCTAATCAACCATGTAAGTCACTTTTCCCCATATTAGAGTCACTTTGCACCCTATAAGAGTCACTTTCCACCATATATACAATAATTAACATGTTAACATCATATACATCCAATTTGACATCCTTTTACCACTTATTAATGCCACATTCATACAAGTTAATTTTAATCCACATTTTGGCTCTAATCAACCATATAAGTCAATTTTCACCATATTAGAGTCACTTTGCACCCTATAAGAGTCACTTTCCCCATATATTGATAAAATTAACATGTTAACATCATGTACATGCAATTAAACATCCTTTAACCACCTCTTGGTACCCTTTTCCTACAAGTCAATTTTGGGCCACATTTTGGCTCTAATCAATCATGTTAGTGACTTCTCACTATATTAGAGTCACCTTGCACCTTATAAGAGTCACTTGCCATCATATATTGGTACAATTAACATGTTAACATCATGTACATGCAATTAGAAATCCTTTTACCACCTCTTAGTGCCACATTCATACAAGTCAATTTTGGTCCACATTTTGGTTCTAATTAACCATGTAAGTCACTTTTGCACCCTATATGAGCCACTTTCCACCATATATTTGTAAATTTAACATGTTAACATCATATACATCCGATTTGACATACTTTTACCAGCTCTTACTTCTACTTTCATGCAGATCAATTTTTTTTCCATATTTTGGTTCTAATCAACCATGTAAGTCACTTTTCACCATATTAGAGTCAGTTTGCACCCTATAGGAGTCACTTTCCACCATATATACAACAATTAACATGTTAACATCATATACATCCAATTTGACATCCTTTTACCACCTATTAATGCCACTTTCATACAAGTTAATTTTATTCCACATTTTGGCTCTATTCAACCATGTAAGTGTCTTTTCAGCATATTAGAGTCATTTTGCACCCTATAGGAGTCACTTTCCACCATATATACAACAATTAACATGTTAAAATCATATATATCCAATTTTACATCCTTTTACCACCTAATAATGCCACTTTCATACAAGTTAGTTTTATTCCACATTTTGGCTCTAATCAACCATGTAAGTCACTTTTCACCATATTAGAGTCACTTTGCACACTATAAGAGTCACTTTCCCCATATATTGATACAATTAACATGTTAATATCGCAATTAAACATCCTTTAACCACCTCTTGGTACCCCTTTCCTACAAGTCAATTTTGGGCCACATTTTTGGCTCTAATTAATCGTGTAAGTGACTTCTCACCATATTAGAGTCACTTTGCACTTTATAAGAGTCACTTGCCATCATATATTGGTACAAATAACATGTTAACATCATGTACATGCAATTAGAAATCCTTTTACCACCTCTTAGTGCCACATTCATACTAGTCAATTTTGGTCCACATTTTGGTTTTAATTAACCATGTAAGTCACTTTTCACCATAGTAGAGTCATTTTGCACTCTATATGAGTCACTTTCCACCATATATTTGTACAATAAACATGTTAACATCATATACATCCGATTTGACATCCTTTTACCACCTCTTAATTCTACTTTCATATAGATCAATTTTGTTCCACATTTTGGTTCTAATCAACCATGTAAGTCACTTTTCAGCATATTAGAGTCATTTTGCATCCTATAGGAGTCACTTTCCACGATATATACAACAATTAACATGTTAACATCATATATATCCAATTTGACATCCTTTTACCACCTAATAATGCCACTTTCATACAAGTTAGTTTTGTTCCACATTTTGGCTCTAATCAACCATGTAAGTCACTTTTCACCATATTAGAGTCACTTTGCACCCTATAAGAGTCACTTTCCCCATATATTGATACAATTAACATGTTAATATCGCAATTAAACATCCTTTAACCACCTCTTGGTACCCCTTTCCTACAAGTCAATTTTGGGCCACATTTTTTGCTCTAATTAATCGTGTAAGTGACTTCTCACCATATTAGAGTCACTTTGCACTTTATAAGAGTCACTTGCCATCATATATTGGTACAAATAACATGTTAACATCATGTACATGCAATTAGAAATCCTTTTACCACCTCTTAGTCCCACATTCATACTAGTCAATTTTGGTCCACATTTTGGTTCTAATTAACCATGTAAGTCACTTTTCACCATAGTAGAGTCATTTTGCACCCTATATGAGTCACTTTCCACCATATATTTGTACAATAAACATGTTAACATCATATACATCCGATTTGACATCCTTTTACCACCTCTTAATTCTACTTTCATACAGATCAATTTTGTTCCACATTTTGGTTCTAATCAACCATGTAAGTCACTTTTCAGCATATTAGAGTCATTTTGCATCCTATAGGAGTCACTTTCCACGATATATACAACAATTAACATGTTAACATCATATATATCCAATTTGACATCCTTTTACCACCTAATAATGCCACTTTCATACAAGTTAGTTTTGTTCCACATTTTGGCTCTAATCAACCATGTAAGTCACTTTTCACCATATTAGAGTCACTTTGCACCCTATAAGAGTCACTTTCCCCATATATTGATACAATTAACATGTTAATATCGCAATTAAACATCCTTTAACCACCTCTTGGTACCCCTTTCCTACAAATCAATTTTGGGCCACATTTTGGCTCTAATCAATCATGTAATTGACTTCTCACCATATTAGAGTCACTTTGTACCTTATAATAGTCACTTGCCATCATATATTGGTACAATTAACATGTTAACATCATGTACATGCAATTAGAAATCCTTTTACAACCTCTTAGTGCCACATTCATACAAGTCAGTTTTGGTCCACATTTTAGTTCTAATTAACCATGTAAGTAACTTTTCACCATACTAAAATCATTTTGCACCCTATATGAGTCACTTTCCACAATCTATTTGTATAATTAACATGTTAACATCATATACATCCAATTTGACATCCTTTTACCACCTATTAGTTCCACTTTCATACAGGTCAATTTTGTTCCACATTTTGGTTCTAATCAACCATGTAAGACACTTTTCACCATATTAGAGTCACTTTGCACCCTATAAGAGTCACTTTCCACCATATATACAATAATTAACATGTTAACATCATATACATCCAATTTGACATCCTTTTACCACTTATTAATGCCACATTCATAAAATTTAATTTTAATCCACATTTTGGCTCTAATCAACCATATAAGTCAATTTTCACCATATTAGAGTCACTTTGCACCATATAAGAGTCACTTTCCCCATATATTGATAAAATTAACATGTTAACATCATGTACATGCAATTAAACATCCTTTAACCACCTCTTGGTACCCCTTTCCTACAAGTCAATTTTGGGCCACATTTTGGCTCTAATCAATCGTGTAAGTGACTTCTCACCATATTAGAGTCACCTTGCACCTTATAAGAGTCACTTGCCATCATATATTGGTACAATTAACATGTTAACAACATGTACATGCAATTAGAAATCCTTTTACCACCTCTTAGTGCCACATTCATACAAGTCAATTTTGGTCCACATTTTGGTTCTAATTAACCATGTAAGTCACTTTTCATAATATTAGAGTCATTTTGCACCCTATATGAGTCACTTTCCACCATATATTTGTAAAATTAACATGTTAACATCATATACATCCGATTTGACATACTTTTACCACCTCTTAATTCTACTTTCATGCAGATCAATTTTTTTCCATATTTTGGTTCTAATCAACCATGTAAGTCACTTTTCACCATATTAGAGTCAGTTTGCACCCTATAGGAGTCACTTTCCACCATATATACTACAATTAACATGTTAGAATCATATATATCCAATTTGACATCCTTTTACCACCTATTAATGCCACTTTCATACAAGTTAATTTTATTCCACATTTTGGGTCTAATCAACCATGTAAGTCACTTTTCAGCATATTAGAGTCATTTTGCACCCTATAGGAGTCACTTTCCACGATATATACAAAAATTAACATGTTAACATCATATATATCCAATTTGATATCCTTTTACCACCTAATAATGCCACTTTCATACAAGTTAGTTTTATTCCACATTTTGGCTCTAATCAACCATGTAAGTCACTTTTCACCATATTAGATTCACTTAGCACCCTATAAGAGTCCCTTTCCCCATATATTGATACAATTAACATGTTAATATCGTAATTAAACATCCTTTAACCACCTCTTGGTACCCCTTTCCTACAAATCAATTTTGGGCCACATTTTGGCTCTAATCAATCATGTAAGTGACTTCTCACCATATTAGTGTCACTTTGCACCTGATAAGAGTCACTTGCCATCATATATTGGTACAATTAACATGTTAACATCATGTACATGCAATTAGAAATCCTTTTACAACCTCTTAGTGCCACATTCATACAAGTCAGTTTTGGTCCACATTTTGGTTCTAGTTAACCATGTAAGTCACTTTTCTCCATACTAAAATCATTTTGCACCCTATATGAGTCACTTTCCACAATCTATTTGTATAATTAACATGTTAACATCATATACATCCAATTTGACATCCTTTTACCACCTATTAGTTCCACTTTCATACAGGTCAATTTTGTTCCACATTTTGGTTCTAATCAACCATGCAAGTCACTTTTCACCATATTAGAGTCACTTTGCACCCTATAAGAGTCACTTTCCACCATATATACAATAATTAACATGTTAACATCATATACATCCAATTTGACATCCTTTTACCACTTATTAATGCCACATTCATAAAAGTTAATTTTAATCCACATTTTGGCTCTAATCAACCGTATAAGTCAATTTTCATCATATTAGAGTCACTTTGCACCCTATAAGAGTCACTTTCCCCATATATTGATACAATTAACATGTTAATATCGCAATTAAACATCCTTTAACCACCTCTTGGTACCCCTTTCCTACAAATCAATTTTGGGCCACATTTTGGCTCTAATCAATCATGTAAGTGACTTCTCACCATATTAGATTCACTTTGCACCTTATAAGAGTCACTTGCCATCATATATTGGTACAATTAATATGTTAACATCATGTACATGCAATTAGAAATCCTTTTACAACCTCTTAGTGCCACATTCATACAAGTCAGTTTTGGTCCACATTTTAGTTCTAATTAACCATGCAAGTCACTTTTCACCATACTAAAATCATTTTGCACCATATATGAGTCACTTTCCACAATCTATTTGTATAATTAACATGTTAACATCATATACATCCAATTTGACATCCTTTTACCACCTATTAGTTCCACTTTCATACAGGTCAATTTTGTTCCACATTTTGGTTCTAATCAACCATGTAAGACACTTTTCACCATATTAGAGTCACTTTGCACCCTATAAGAGTCACTTTCCACCATATATACAATAATTAACATGTTAACATCATATACATCCAATTTGACATCCTTTTACCACTTATAAATGCCACATTCATAAAAGTTAATTTTAATCCACATTTTGGCTCTAATCAACCGTATAAGTCAATTTTCATCATATTAGAGTCACTTTGCACCCTATAAGAGTCACTTTCCCCATATATTGATACAATTAACATGTTAATATCGCAATTAAACATCCTTTAACCACCTCTTGGTACCCCTTTCCTACAAATCAATGTTGGGCCACATTTTGGCTCTAATCAATCATGTAAGTGACTTCTCACCATATTAGTGTCACTTTGCACCTGATAAGAGTCACTTGCCACCATATATTGGTACAATTAACATGTTAGCATCATGTACATGCAATTAGAAATCCTTTTACAACCTCTTAGTGCCACATTCATACAAGTCAGTTTTGGTCCACATTTTGGTTCTAATTAACCATGTAAGTCACTTTTCACCATACTAAAATCATTTTGCACCCTATATGAGTCACTTTCCACAATCTATTTGTATAATTAACATGTTAACATCATATACATCCAATTTGACATCCTTTTACCACCTATTAGTTCCACTTTCATACAGGTCAATTTTGTTCCACATTTTGGTTCTAATCAACCATGTAAGTCACTTTTCACCATATTAGAGTCACTTTGCACCCTATAAGAGTCACTTTCCACCATATATACAATAATTAACATGTTAACATCATATACATCCAATTTGACATCCTTTTACCACTTATTAATGCCACATTCATAAAAGTTAATTTTAATCCACATTTTGGCTCTAATCAACCGTATAAGTCAATTTTCATCATATTAGAGTCACTTTGCACCCTATAAGAGTCACTTTCCCCATATATTGATACAATTAACATGTTAATATCGCAATTAAACATCCTTTAACCACCTCTTGGTACCCCTTTCCTACAAATCAATTTTGGGCCACATTTTGGCTCTAATCAATCATGTAAGTGACTTCTCACCATATTAGAGTCACTTTGCACCTTATAAGAGTCACTTGCCATCATATATTGGTACAATTAATATGTTAACATCATGTACATGCAATTAGAAATCCTTTTACAACCTCTTAGTGCCACATTCATACAAGTCAGTTTTGGTCCACATTTTAGTTCTAATTAACCATGCAAGTCACTTTTCACCATACTAAAATCATTTTGCACCATATATGAGTCACTTTCCACAATCTATTTGTATAATTAACATGTTAACATCATATACATCCAATTTGACATCCTTTTACCACCTATTAGTTCCACTTTCATACAGGTCAATTTTGTTCCACATTTTGGTTCTAATCAACCATGTAAGACACTTTTCACCATATTAGAGTCACTTTGCACCCTATAAGAGTCACTTTCCACCATATATACAATAATTAACATGTTAACATCATATACATCCAATTTGACATCCTTTTACCACTTATTAATGCCACATTCATAAAAGTTAATTTTAATCCACATTTTGGCTCTAATCAACCGTATAAGTCAATTTTCATCATATTAGAGTCACTTTGCACCCTATAAGAGTCACTTTCCCCATATATTGATACAATTAACATGTTAATATCGCAATTAAACATCCTTTAACCACCTCTTGGTACCCCTTTCCTACAAATCAATGTTGGGCCACATTTTGGCTCTAATCAATCATGTAAGTGACTTCTCACCATATTAGTGTCACTTTGCACCTGATAAGAGTCACTTGCCACCATATATTGGTACAATTAACATGTTAACATCATGTACATGCAATTAGAAATCCTTTTACAACCTCTTAGTGCCACATTCATACAAGTCAGTTTTGGTCCACATTTTGGTTCTAATTAACCATGTAAGTCACTTTTCACCATACTAAAATCATTTTGCACCCTATATGAGTCACTTACCACAATCTATTTGTATAATTAACATGTTAACATCATATACATCCAATTTGACATCCTTTTACCACCTATTAGTTCCACTTTCATACAGGTCAATTTTGTTCCACATTTTGGTTCTAATCAACCATGTAAGACACTTTTCACCATATTAGAGTCACTTTGCACCCTATAAGAGTCACTTTCCACCATATATACAATAATTAACATGTTAACATCATATACATCCAATTTGACATCCTTTTACCACTTATTAATGCCACATTCATAAAAGTTAATTTTAATCCACATTTTGGCTCTAATCAACCGTATAAGTCAATTTTCATCATATTAGAGTCACTTTGCACCCTATAAGAGTCACTTTCCCCATATATTGATACAATTAACATGTTAATATCGCAATTAAACATCCTTTAACCACCTCTTGGTACCTCTTTCCTACAAATCAATGTTGGGCCACATTTTGGCTCTAATCAATCATGTAAGTGACTTCTCACCATATTAGTGTCACTTTGCACCTGATAAGAGTCATTTGCCACCATATATTGGTACAATTAACATGTTAACATCATGTACATGCAATTAGAAATCCTTTTACAACCTCTTAGTGCCACATTCATACAAGTCAGTTTTGGTCCACATTTTGGTTCTAATTAACCATGTAAGTCACTTTTCACCATACTAAAATCATTTTGCACCCTATATGAGTCACTTTCCACAATATATTTGTATAATTAACATCTTAACATCATATACATCCAATTTGACATCCTTTTACCATCTATTAGTTCCACTTTCATACAGGTCAATTTTGTTCCACATTTTGGTTCTAATCAACCATGTAAGTCACTTTTCACCATATTAGAGTCAGTTTGCACCCTATAAGAGTCACTTTCCACCATATATACAATAATTAACATGTTAACATCATATACATCCAATTTGACATCCTTTTACCACTTATTAATGCCACATTCATACAAGTTAATTTTAATCCACATTTTGGCTCTAATCAACAATATAAGTCAATTTTCACCATATTAGAGTCACTTTGCACCCTATAAGAGTCACTTTCCGCATATATTGATAAAATTAACATGTTAACATCATGTACATGCAATTAAACATCCTTTAACCACCTCTTGGAACCCCTTTCCTACAAGTCAATTTTGGGCCACATTTTGGCTCTAATCAATCATGTAAGTGACTTCTCACCATATTAGAGTCACCATGCACCTTATAAGAGTCACTTGCCATCATATATTGGTACAATTAACATGTTAACAACATGCACATTCAATTAGAAATCCTTTTACCACCTCTTAGTGCCATATTCATACAAGTCAATTTTGGTCCACATTTTGGTTCTAATTAACCATGTAAGTCACTTTTCATAATATTAGAGTCATTTTGCACCCTATATGAGTCACTTTCCACCATATATTTGTAAAATTAACATGTTAACATCATATACATCCGATTTGACATACTTTTACCACCTCTTAATTCTACTTTCATGCAGATCAATTTTTTTCCATATTTTGGTTCTAATCAACCATGTAAGTCACTCTTCACCATATTAGAGTCAGTTTGCAACCTATAGGAGTCACTTTCCACCATATATACAACAATTAACATGTAAGCATCATATATATCCAATTTGACATCCTTTTACCACCTATTAATGCCACTTTCATACAAGTTAATTTTATTCCACATTTTGGCTCTAATCAACCATGTAAGTCACTTTTCAGCATATTAGAGTCATTTTGCACCCTATAGGAGTCACTTTCCACGATATATACAACAATTAGCATGTTAACATCATATATATCCAATTTGACATCCTTTTACCACCTAATAATGCCACTTTCATACAAGTTAGTTTTATTCCACATTTTGGCTCTAATCAACCATGTAAGTCACTTTTCACCATATTAGATTCACTTTGCACCCTATAAGAGTCATTTTCCCCATATATTGATACAATTAACATGTTAATATCGCAATTAAACATCCTTTAACCACCTCTTGGTACCCCTTTCCTACAAATCAATTTTGGGCCACATTTTGGCTCTAATCAATCATGTAAGTGACTTCTCACCATATTAGTGTCACTTTGCACCTGATAAGAGTCACTTGCCATCATATATTGGTACAATTAACATGTTAACATTATGTACATGCAATTAGAAATCCTTTTACAACCTCTTAGTGCCACATTCATACAAGTCAGTTTTGGTCCATATTTAGGTTCTAATTAACCATGTAAGTCACTTTTCACCATACTAAAATCATTTTGCACCCAATATGAGTCACTTTCCACAATCTATTTGTATAATTAACATGTTAACATCATATACATCCAATTGGACATCCTTTTACCACCTATTAGTTCCACTTTCATACAGGTCAATTTTGTTCCACATTTTGGTTCTAATCAACCATGTAAGTCACTTTTCACCATATTAGAGTCACTTTGCACCCTATAAGAGTCACTTTCCACCATATATACAATAATTAACATGTTAACATCATATACATCCAATTTGACATCCTTTTACCACTTATTAATGCCACATTCATACAAGTTAATTTTATTCCACATTTTGGCTCTAATCAACCATATAAGTCAATTTTCACCATATTAGAGTCACTATGCACCCTATAAGAGTCACTTTCCCCATATATTGATAAAATTAACATGTTAACATCATGTACATGCAATTAAACATCCTTTAACACCTCTTGGTACCCCTTTCCTACAAGTCAATTTTGGGCCACATTTTGGCTCTAATCAATCATGTAAGTGACTTCTCACCGTATTAGAGTCACCTTGAACCTTATAAGAGTCACTTGCTATCATATATTGGTACAATTAACATGTTAACATCTTGTACATGCAATTAAAAATCCTTTTATCACCTCTTAGTGCCACATTCATACAAGTCAATTTTGGTCCACATTTTGGTTCTAATTAACCATGTAAGTCACTTTTCATAATATTAGAGTCATTTTGCACCGTATATGAGCCACTTTCCACCATATATTTGTAAAATTAACATGTTAACATCATATACATCCGATTTGACATACTTTTACCACCTCTTAATTCTACTTTCATGCAGATCAATTTTTTTCCATATTTTGGTTCTAATCAACCATGTAAGTCACTTTTCACCATATTAGAGTCAGTTTGCACCCTATAGGAGTCACTTTCCACCATATATACAACAATTAACATGTTAACATCATATATATCCAATTTGACATCCTTTTACCACCTATTAATGCCACTTTCATACAAGTTAATTTTATTCCACATTTTGGCTCTAATCAACCATGTAAGTCACTTTTCAGCATATTAGAATCATTTTGCACCCAATAAGAGTCACTTTCCACGATATATACAACAATTAACATGTTAACATCATATATATCCAATTTGACATCCTTTTACCACCTAATAATGCCACTTTCATACAAGTTAGTTTTATTCCATATTTTGGCTCTAATCAACCATGTAAGTCACTTTTCACCATATTAGAGTCACTTTGCACCTTATAAGAGTCACTTTCCCCATATATTGATACAATTAACATGTTAATATCACAATTAAACATCCTTGAACCACCTCTTGGTACCCCTTTCCTACAAATCAATTTTGGGCCACATTTTGGCTCTAATCAATCATGTAAGTGACTTCTCACCATATTAGAGTCACTTTACACCTTATAAGAGTCACTTGCCATCATATATTGGTACAATTAACATGTTAACATCATGTACATGCAATTAGAAATCCTTTTACAACCTCTTAGTGCCACATTCATACAAGTCAGTTTTGGTCTACATTTAGGTTCTAATTAACCATGTAAGTCACTTTTCACCATACTAAAATCATTTTGCTCCCTATATGAGTCACTTTCCACAATCAATTTGTATAATTAACATGTTAACATCATATACATCCAATTTGATATCCTTTTACCACCTATTAGTTCCACGTTCATACAGGTCAATTTTGTTCCACATTTTGGTTCTAATCAACCATGTAAGTCACTTTTCACCATATTAGAGTCACTTTGCACCCTATAAGAGTCACTTTCCACCATATATACAATAATTAACATGTTAACATCATATACATCCAATTTGACATCTTTTACCACTTATTAATGCCACATTCATACAAGTTAATTTTAATCCACATTTTGGCTCTAATCAACCATATAAGTCAATTTTCACCATATTAGAGTCACTTTGCACCCTATAAGAGTCACTTTCCCCATATGTTGATAAAATTAACATGTTAACATCATGTACCTGCAATTAAACATCCTTTAACACCTCTTGGTACCCCTTTCCTTCAAGTCAATTTTGGGCCACATTTTGGCTCTAATCAATCATGTAAGTGACTTCTCACCATATTAGAGTCACCTTGCACCTTATAAGAGTCACTTGCCATCATATATTGGTACAATTAACATGTTAATAACATGTACATGCAATTAAAAATCCTTTTACCACCTCTTAGTGCCACATTCATACAAGTCAATTTTGGTCCACATTTTGGTTCTAATTAACCATGTAAGTCACTTTTCATAATATTAGAGTCATTTTGCACACTATATGAGTCACTTTCCACCATATATTTGTAAAATTAACATGTTAACATCATATACATCCAATTTGACATCCTTTTACCACCTATTAGTTCCACTTTCATACAGGTAAATTTTGTTCCACATTTTGGTTCTAATCAACCATTCAAGTCACTTTTTACCATATTAGAGTCACTTTGCACCCTATAAGAGTCACTTTCCACCATATATACAATAATTAACATGTTAACATCATATACATCCAATTTGACATCCTTTTACCACTTATTAATGCCACATTCATACAAGTTAATTTTAATCCACATTTTGGCTCTAATCAACCATACAAGTCAATTTTCACCATATTAGAGTCACTTTGCACCCTATAAGAGTCACTTTCCCCATATATTGATAAATTAACATGTTAACATCATGTACATGCAATTAAACATCCTTTAACCACCTCTTGGTACCCCTTTCCTACAAGTCAATTTTGGGCCACATTTTGGCTCTAATCAATCATGTAAGTGACTTCTCACCATATTAGAGTCACCCTGCACCTTATAAGAGTTACTTGCCATTATATATTGGTACAATTAACATGTTAAGATCATGTATATGCAATTAGAAATCCTTTTACCACCTCTTAGTGCCACATTCATACAAGTCAATTTTGGTCCATATTTTTGTTCTAATTAACCATGTAAGTCACTTTTCATAATATTAGAGTCATTTTGCACACTATATGAGTCACTTTCCACCATATATTTGTAAAATTAACATGTTAACGTCATATACATCCAATTTGACATCCTTTTACCACCTATTAGTTCCACTTTCATACAGGTAAATTTTGTTCCACATTTTGGTTCTAATCAACCATTCAAGTCACTTTTTACCATATTAGAGTCACTTTGTACCCTATAAGAGTCACTTTCCACCATATATACAATAATTAACATGTTAACATCATATACATCCAATTTGACATCCTTTTACCACTTATTAATGACATATTCATACAAGTTAATTTTATTCCACATTTTGGCTATAATCAACCATATAAGTCACTTTTCACCATATTAGAGTCACTTTGCACCCTATAAGAGTCACTTTCCCCATATATTGATAAAATTAACATGTTAACATCATGTACATGCAATTAAACATCCTTTAACCACCTCTTGGTACCCCTTTCCTACAAGTTAATTTTGGGCCATATTTTGGCTCTAATCAATCATGTAAGTGACTTTTCACCATATTAGAGTCACTTTGCACTTTATAAGAGTCACTTGCCATCATATATTGGTACAAATAACATGTTAACATCATGTACATGCAATTAGAAATCCTTTTACCACCTCTTAGTGCCACATTCATTCTAGTCAATTTTGGTCCACATTTTGGTTCTAATTAACCATGTAAGTCATTTTTCACCATAGTAGAGTCATTTTGCACCCTATATGAGTCACTTTCCACCATATATTTGTACAATAAACATGTTAACATCATATACATCTGATTTGACATCCTTTTACCACCTATTCTACTTTCATACAGATCAATTTTGTTCCACATTTTGGTTATAATCAACCATGTATGTCACTTTTCAGCATATTAGAGTCATTTTGCATCCTATAGGAGTCCCTTTCCACGATATATACAACAATTAACATGTTAACATCATATATATCCAATTTGACATCCTTTTACCACCTAATAATGCCACTTTCATACAAGTTAGTTTTATTCCACATTTTGGCTCTAATCAACCATGTAAGTCACTTTTCACCATATTAGAGTCACTTTTTTTTTGCTAAGTCATATTAGAGTCACTTTGCACCCTATAAGGGTCACTTTCCCCATATATTGATACAATTAACATGTTAATATCGCAATTAAACATCCTTTAACCACCTCTTGGTACCCCGTTCCTACAAATCAATTTTGGGCCACATTTTGGCTCTAATCAATCATTTAAGTGACTTCTCACCATATTAGAGTCACTTTGCACCTTATAAGAGTCACTTGCCATCATATATTGGTACAATTAACATGTTAACATCATGTACATGCAATTAGAAATTTTTTACAACCTCTTAGTGCCACATTCCTACAAGTCAGTTTTGGTCCACATTTTATTTCTAATTAACCGTGTAAGTCACTTTTCACCATAACTAAAATCATTTTGCACCCTATATGAGTCACTTTCCACAATCTATTTGTATTATTAACATGTTAACATCATATACATCCAATTTGACATCCTTTTACCACCTATTAGTTCCACTTTCATACAGGTCAATTTTGTTCCACATTTTGGTTCTAATCAACCATGTAAGTCACTTTTCACCATATTAGAGTCACTTTGCACCCTAAAAGAGTCACTTTCCACCATATATACAATAATTAACATGTTAACATCATATACATCCAATTTGACATCCTTTTACCACTTATTAATGCCACATTCATACAAGTTAATTTTAATCCACATTTTGGCTCTAATCAACCATATAAGTCAATTTTCACCATATTAGAGTCACTTTGCACCCTATAATAGTCACTTTCCCCATATATTGATAAAATTAACATGTTAACATCATGTACATGCAATTAAACATCCTTTAACCACCTCTTGGTACCCCTTTCCTACAAGTCAATTTTGGGCCATATTTTGGCTCTAATCAATCATGTAAGTGACTTCTCACCATATTAGAGTCACCTTGCACATTATAAGAGTCACTTGCCATCATATATTGGTACAATTAACATGTTAACATCATGTATATGCAATTAAAAATCCTTTTACCACCTCTTAGTGCCACATTCATACAAGTCAATTTTGGTCCATATTTTGGTTCTAATTAACCATGTAAGTCACTTTTCATAATATTAGAGTCATTTTGCACCCTATATGAGTCACTTTCCACCATATATTTGTAAAATTAACATGTTAACATCATATACATCCGATTTGACATACTTTTACCACCTCTTAATTCTACTTTCATGCAGATCAATTTTTTTCCATATTTTGGTTCTAATCAACCATGTAAGTCACTTTTCACCATATTAGAGTCAGTTTACACCCTATATGAGTCACTTTCCACCATATATACAACAATTAACATGTTAACATCATATATATCCAATTTGACATCCTTTTACCACCTATTAATGCCACTTTCATACAAGTTAATTTTATTCCACATTTTGGCTCTAATCAACCATGTAATTCACTTTTCAGCATATTAGAGTCATTTTGCACCCTATAAGAGTCACTTTCCACGATATATACAACAATTAACATGTTAACATCATATATATCCAATTTGACATCCTTTTACCACCTAATAATGCCACTTTCATACAAGTTAGTTTTATTCCATATTTTGGCTCTAATCAACCATGTAAGTCACTTTTCACCATATTAGATTCACTTTGCACCCTATAAGAGTCACTTTCCCCATGTATTGATACAATTAACATGTTAATATCGCAATTAAACATCCTTTAACCGCTCTTGGTACCCCTTTCCTACAAATCAGTTTTGGGCCACATTTTGGCTCTAATCAATCATGTAAGTGACTTCTCACCATATTAGTGTCACTTTGCACCTGATAAGAGTCACTTGCCATCATATATTGGTACAATTAACATGTTAACATCATGTACATGCAATTAGAAAACCTTTTACCACCTCTTAGTGCCACATTCATACAAGTCAATTTTGGTCCACATTTTGGTTCTAATTAACCATGTAAGTCACTTTTCATAATATTAGAGTCATTTTGCACCCTATATGAGTCACTTTCCACCATATATTTGTACAATTAACATGTTAACATCATATACATCCGATTTGACATACTTTTACCACCTCTTAATTCTACTTTCATGCAGATCAATTTTTTTCCATATTTTGGTTCTAATCAACCATGTAAGTCACTTTTCACCATATTAGAGTCAGTTTGCACCCTATAAGAGTCACTTTCCACCATATATACAACAATTAACATGTTAACATCATATATATCCAATTTGACATACTTTTACCACCTCTTAATTCTACTTTCATGCAGATCAATTTTTTTCCATATTTTGGTTCTAATCAACCATGTAAGTCACTTTTCACCATATTAGAGTCAGTTTGCACCCTATAAGAGTCACTTTCCACCATATATACAACAATTAACATGTTAACATCATATATATCCAATTTGACATCCTTTTACCACCTATTAATGCCACTTTCATACAAGTTAATTTTATTCCACATTTTGGCTCTAATCAACCATGTAAGTCACTTTTCAGCATATTAGAGTCATTTTGCACCCTATAAGAGTCACTTTCAATGATATATACAACAATTAACATGTTAACATCATATATATCCAATTTGACATCCTTTTACCACCTAATAATGCCACTTTCATACAAGTTAGTTTTATTCCACATTTTGGCTCTGATCAACCATGTAAGTCACTCTTCACCATATTAGAGTCACTTTGCACCCTATAAGAGTCACTTTCCCCATATATTGATACAATTAACATGTTAATATCGCAATTAAACATCCTTTAAGCACCTCTTGGTACCCCTTTCCTACAAATCAATTTTGGGCCACATTTTGGCTCTAATCAATCATGTAAGTGACTTCTCACCATATTAAAGTCACTTTGCACCTTATAAGAGTCACTTGCCATCATATATTGGTACAATTAACATGTTAACATCATGTACATGCAATTAGAAATCCTTTTACCACCTCTTAGTGCCACATTCATACAAGTCAATTTTGGTCCACATTTTGGTTATAATTAACCATGCAAGTCACTTTTCATAATATTAGAGTCATTTTGCACCCTATATGAGTCACTTTCCACCATATATTTGTGAAATTAACATGTTAACATCATATACATCCGATTTGACATACTTTTACCACCTCTTAATTCTACTTTCATGCAGATCAATTTTTTTCCATATTTTGGTTCTAATCAACCATTTAAGTCACTTTTTTTTTGCTAAGTAAAAAAAAAAAAAATTAACCATTTAAGTCACTTTTCACCATATTAGAGTCACTTTGCACCCTATAAGAGTCACTTTCCACCATATATACAACAATTAACATGTTAACATCATATATATCCAATTTGACATCCTTTTACCACCTATTAATCCCACTTTCATACAAGTTAATTTTATTCCATATTTTGGTTCTAATCAACCATGTAAGTCACTTTTCACCATATTAGAGTCAGTTTGCACCCTATAGGAGTCACTTTCCACCATATATACAACAATTAACATGTTAACATCATATATATCCAATTTGACATCCTTTTACCACCTATTAATGCCACTTTCATACAAGTTAATTTTATTCCATATTTTGGGTCTAATCAACCATGTAAGTCACTTTTTAGCATATTAGAGTCATTTTGCACCCTACAGGAGTCACTTTCCACGATATATACAACAATTAACATACTTTTACCACCTCTTAATTCTACTTTCATGCAGATCAATTTTTTTCCATATTTTGGTTCTAATCAACCATGTAAGTCACTTTTCACCATATTAGAGTCACTTTGCACCCTATAAGAGTCACTTTCCACCATATATACAATAATTAACATGTTACCATCATATACATCCAATTTGACATCCTTTTATCACTTATTAATGCCACATTCATACAAGTTAATTTTAATCCACATTTTGGCTCTAATCAACCATATAAGTCAATTTTCACCATATTAGAGTCACTTTGCACCCTATAAGAGTCACTTTCCCCATATATTGATAAAATTAACATGTTAACATCATGTACATGCAATTAAACATCTTTTAACCACCTCTTTGTACCCCTTTCCTACAAGTCAATTTTGTGCCACATTTTGGCTCTAATCAATCATGTAAGTGACTTCTCACCATATTAGAGTCACCTTGCACCTTATAAGAGTCACTTGCCATCATATATTGGTACAATTAACATGTTAACATCATGTACATGCAATTAGAAATCCTTTTACCACCTCTTAGTGCCACATTCATACAAGTCAATTTTGGTCCACATTTTGGTTCTAATTAACCATGTAAGTCACTTTTTATAATATTAGAGTCATTTTGCACCCTATATGAGTCTCTTTCCACCATATATTTGTACAATTAACATGTTAACATCATATACATCCGATTTAACATACTTTTACCACCTCTTAATTCTACTTTCATGCAGATCAATTTTTTTCCATATTTTGGTTCTAATCAACCATGTAAGTCACTTTTCACCATATTAGAGTTAGTTTGCACCCTATAGGAGTCACTTTCCACCATATATACAACAATTAACATGATAACATCATATATATCCAATTTGACATCCTTTTACCACCTATTAATGCCACTTTCATACAAGTTAATTTTATTCCACATTTTGGGTCTAATCAACCATGTAAGTCACTTTTTAGCATATTAGAGTCATTTTGCACCCTATAGGAGTCACTTTCCACGATATATACAATAATTAACATGTTAACATCATATATATCCAATTTGACATCCTTTTACCACCTAATAATGCCACTTTCATACAAGTTAGTTTTATTCCACATTTTGGCTCTATTCAACCATGTAAGTCACTTTTTACCATATTAGATTCACTTTGCACCCTATAAGAGTCACTTTCCCCATTTATTGATACAATTAACATGTTAATATCACAATTAAACATCCTTTAACCACCTCTTGGTACCCCTTTCCTACAAATCAATTTTGGGCCACATTTTGGCTTTAATCAATCATGTAAGTGACTTCTCACCATATTAGTGTCACTTTGCACCTGATAAGAGTCACTTGCCATCATATATTGGTACAATTAACATGTTAACATCATGTACATACAATTAGAAATCCTTTTTCAACCTCTTAGTGCCACATTCATACAAGTCAGTTTTGGTCCACATTTTGGTTCTAATTAACCATGTAAGTCACTTTTCACCATACTAAAATCATTTTGCACCCTATATGAGTCACTTTCCACAATCTATTTGTATAATTAACATGTTAACATCATATACATCCAATTTGACATCCTTTTACCACCTCTTAGTGCCACATTCATACAAGTCAATTTTGGTCCACATTTTGGTTCTAATTAACCATGTAAGTCACTTTTCAAAATATTAGAGTCATTTTGCACCCTATATGAGCCAGTTTCCCCCATATATTTGTAAAATTAACATGTTAACATCATATACATCCGATTTGACATACTTTTACCACCTCTTAATTCTACTTTCATGCAGATTAATTTTTTTCCATATTTTGGTTCTAATCAACCATGTAAGGCACTTTTCACCGTATTAGAGTCAGTTTGCACCCTATAGGAGTCACTTTCCACCATATATACAACAATTAACATGTTAACATCATATATATCCAATTTGACATCCTTTTACCACCTATTAATGCCACTTTCATACAAGTTAATTTTATTCCACATTTTGGCTCTAATCAACCATGTAAGTCACTTTTCAGCATATTAGAGTCATTTTGCACCCTATAGAAGTCACTTTCCACGATATATACAACAATTAACATGTTAACATCATATATATCCAATTTGACATCCTTTTACCACCTAATAATGCCACTTTCATACAAGTTAGTTTTATTCCACATTTTGGCTCTAATCAACCATGTGAGTCACTTTTCACCATATTAGAGTCACTTTGCACCCTATAAGAGTCACTTTCCCCATATATTGATACAATTAACATGTTAATATCGCAATTAAACATACTTTAACCACCTCTTGGTACCCCTTTCCTACAAATCAATTTTGGGCCAGATTTTGGCTCTAATCAATCATGTAAGTGACTTCTCACCATATTAGAGTCACTTTGCACCTTATAAGAGTCACTTGCCATCATATATTGGTACAATTAACATGTTAACATCATGTACATGCAATTAGAAATCCTTTTACAACCTCTTAGTGCCACATTCATACAAGTCAGTTTTGGTCCACATTTTGGTTCTAATTAACCATGTAAGTCACTTTTCACCATACTAAAATCATTTTGCACCCTATATGAGTCACTTTCCACAATCTATTTGTATAATTAACATGTTAACATCATATACATCCAATTTGACATCCTTTTACCACCTATTAGTTCCACTTTCATACAGGTCAATTTTGTTCCACATTTTGGTTCTAATCAACCATGTAAGTCACTTTTCACCATATTAGTGTAACTTTGCACCCTATAAGAGTCACTTTCCACCATATATACAATAATCATGTTAACATCATATACATCCAATTTGACATCCTTTTACCACTTATTAATTCCACATTCATACAAGTTAATTTTAATCCACATTTTGGCTCTAATCAACCATATAAGTCAATTTTCACCATATTAGAGTCACTTTGCACCCTATAAGAGTCACTTTCCCCATATATTGATAAAATTAATATGTTAACATCATGTACGTGCTATTAAACATCCTTTAACCACCTCTTGGTACCCCTTTCGTACAAGTCAATTTTGGGCCACATTTTGGCTCTAATCAATCATGTAAGTGACTTCTCACCATATTAGAGTCATCTTACACCTTATAAGAGTCACTTGCCATCATATATTGGTACAATTAACATGTTAACATCATGTACATGCAATTAGAAATCCTTTTACCACCTCTTAGTGCCACATTCATACAAGTCAATTTTGGTCCACATTTTGGTTCTAATTAACCATGTAAGTCACTTTTCATAATATTAGAGTCATTTTGCACCCTATATGTTCCACCATATATTTGTACAATTAACATGTTAACATCATATACATCCGATTTGACATACTTTTACCACCTCTTAATTCTACTTTCATGCAGATCAATTTTTTTCCATATTTTGGTTCTAATCAACCATGTAAGTCACTTTTCACCATATTAGAGTCACTTTGCACCCTATAAGAGTCACTTTCCACCATATATACAATAATTAACATGTTACCATCATATACATCCAATTTGACATCCTTTTATCACTTATTAATGCCACATTCATACAAGTTAATTTTAATCCACATTTTGGCTCTAATCAACCATATAAGTCAATTTTCACCATATTAGAGTCACTTTGCGCCCTATAAGAGTCACTTTCCCCATATATTGATAAAATTAACATGTTAACATCATGTACATGCAATTAAACATCCTTTAACCACCTCTTGGTACCCCTTTCCTACAAGTCAATTTTGGGCCACATTTTGGCTCTAATTAATCATGTAAGTGACTTCTCACCATATTAGAGTCACCTTGCACCTTATAAGAGTCACTTGCCATCATATATTGGTACAATTAACATGTTAACATCATGTACATGCAATTAGAAATCCTTTTACCACCTCTTAGTGCCACATTCATACAAGTCAATTTTGATCCACATTTTGGTTCTAATTAACCATGTAAGTCACTTTTCATAATATTAGAGTCATTTTGCACCCTATATAAGTCACTTTCCACCATATATTTGTAAAATTAACATGTTAACATCATATACATCCGATTTGACATACTTTTACCACCTCTTAATTCTACTTTCATGCAGATCAATTTTATTCCATATTTTGGTTCTAATCAACCATGTAAGTCACTTTTCACCATATTAGAGTCAGTTTGCACCCTATAGGAGTCACTTTCCACCATATATACAACAATTAACATGTTAACATCATATATATCCAATTTGACATCCTTTTACCACCTATTAATGCCACTTTCATACAAGTTAATTTTATTCCACATTTTGGCTCTAATCAACCATGTTAGTCACTTTTCAACATATTAGAGTCATTTTGCACCCTATAGGAGTCACTTTCCACGATATATACAACAATTAACATGTTAACATCATATATATCCAATTTGACATCCTTTTACCACCTAATAATGCCACTTTCATACAATTAGTTTTATTCCACATTTTGGCTCTAATCAACCATGTAAGTCACTTTTCACCATATTAGAGTCACTTTGCACCCTATAAGAGTCACTTTCCCCATATATTGATACAATTAACATGTTAATATCGCAATTAAACATCCTTTAACCACCTCTTGGTACCCCTTTCCTACAAATCAATTTTGGGCCACATTTTGGCTCTAATCAATCATGTAAGTGACTTCTCACCATATTAGAGTCACTTTGCACCTTATAAGAGTCACTTGCCATCATATATTGGTACAATTAACATGTTAACATCATGTACATGCAATTAGAAATTCTTTTACAACCTCTTAGTGCCATATTCATAAAAGTCAGTTTTGGTCCACATTTTGGTTCTAATTAACTATGTAAGTCACTTTTCACCATACTAAAATCATTTTGCACCCTATATGAGTCACTTTCCACAATCTATTTGTATAATTAACATGTTAACATCATATACATCCAATTTGACATCCTTTTACCACCTATTAGTTCCACTTTCATACAGGTCAATTTTGTTCCACATTTTGGTTCTAATCAACCATGTAAGTCACTCTTCACCATATTAGAGTCACTTTGCACCCTATAAGAGTCACTTTCCACCATATATACAATAATTAACATGTTAACATCATATACATCCAATTTGACATCCTTTTACCACTTATTAATGCCACATTCATACAAGTTAATTTTAATCCACATTTTGGCTCTAATCAACCATATAAGTCAATTTTCACCATATTAGAGTCACTTTGCACCCTATAAGAGTCACTTTCCCCATATATTGATAAAATTAACATGTTAACATCATGTACATGCAATTAAACATCCTTTAACCACCTCTTGGTACCCCTTTCCTACAAGTCAATTTTGGGCCACATTTTGGCTCTAATCAATTATGTAAGTGACTTCTCACCATATTAGAGTCACCTTGCACCTTATAAGAGTCACTTGCCATCATATATTGGTACAATTAACATGTTAACATCATGTACATGCAATTAGAAATCCTTTTACCACCTCTTAGTGCCACATTCATACAAGTCAATTTTGGTCCACATTTTGGTTCTAATTAACCATGTAAGTCACTTTTCACCATAGTAGAGTCATTTTGCACCCTATATGAGTCCCTTTCTACCATATATTTGTACAATAAACATGTTAACATCATATACATCCGATTTGACATCCTTTTACCACCTCTTAATTCTACTTTCATACAGATCAATTTTGTTCCACATTTTGGTTCTAATCAACCATTTAAGTCACTTTTCAGCATATTAGAGTCATTTTGCACCCTATAGGAGTCACTTTCCACGATATATACAACAATTAACATGTTAACATCATAAATATCCAATTTGACATCCTCTTACCACCTAATAATGCCACTTTCATACAAGTTAGTTTTATTCCACATTTTGGCTCTAATCAACCATGTAAGTCACTTTTCACCATATTAGAGTCACTTTGCACCCTATAAGAGTCACTTTCCCCATATATTGATAAAATTAACATGTTAACATCATGTACATGCAATTAAACATCCTTTAACCACCTCTTGGTACCCCTTTCCTACAAGTCAAATTTGGGTCACATTTTGGCTCTAATCAATCATGTAAGTGACTTTTCACCATATTAGAGTCACTTTGCACTTTATAAGAGTCACTTGACATCATATATTGGTACAAATAACATGTTAACATCATGTACATGCAATTAGAAATCCTTTTACCACCTATTAGTGCCACATTCATACAAGTCAATTTTGGTCCACATTTTGGTTCTAATTAACCATGTAAGTCACTTTTCACTATAGTAGAGTCATTTTGCACCCTATATGAGTCACTTTCCACCATATATTTGTACAATAAACATTTTAACATCATATATATCCGATTTGACATCCTTTTACCACCTCTTAATTCCACTTTCATACATATCAATTTTGTTCCACATTTTGGTTCTAATCACCCATGTAAGTCACTTTTCAGCATATTAGAGTCATTTTGCACCCTATAGGAGTCACTTTACACGATATATACAACAATTAACATGTTAACATCATATATATCCAATTTGACATCCTTTTACCACCTAACAATGCCACTTTCATACAAGTTAGTTTTATTCCACATTTTGGCTCTAATCAACCATGTAAGTCACTTTTCACCATATTAGAGTCACTTTGCACCCTATAAGAGTCACTTTCCCCATATATTGATACAATTAACATGTTAACATCATGTACATGCAATTAAACATCCTTTAACCACCTCTTGGTACCCCTTTCCTACAAGTCAATTTTGGGCCACATTTTGGCTCTAGTCAATCATGTAAGTGACTTCTCACCATATTAGAGTCACTTTGCACCTTATAAGAGTCACTAGCCATCATATATTGGTACAAATAACATGTTAACATCATGTACATGCAATTAGAAATCCTTTTACAACCTCTTAGTGCCACATTCATACAAGTTAGTTTTGGTCCACGTTGTGGTTCTAATTAACCATGTAAGTCACTTTTCACCATACTAAAATCATTTTGCACCCTCTATGAGTCACTTTCCACAATCTATTTGTATAATTAACATGTTAACATCATATACATCCAATCTGACATCCTTTTACCACCTATTAGTTCCAGTTTCATACAGGTCAATTTTATTCCACATTTTGGTTCTAATCAACCATGTAAGTCACTTTTCACCATATTAGAGTCACTTTGCACCCTATAAGAGTCACTTTACACCATATATACAATAATTAACATGTTAACATCATAGATAATTTGACATCCTTTTACCACTTATTAATGCCACATTCATACAAGTTAATTTTAATCCACATTTTGGCTCTAATCAACCATATAAGTCAATTTTCACCATATTAGAGTCAATTTGCACCTTATAAGAGTCACTTTCCCCATATATTGATAAAATTAACATTTTAACATCATGTACATGCAATTAAACATCTTTTAACCACCTCTTGGTACCCCTTTCCTACAAGTCAGTTTTGGGCCACATTTTGGCTCTAATCAATCATGTAAGTGCCTTCTCACCATATTAGAGTGACTTTACACCTTATAAGAGTCACTTGCCATCATATATTGGTACAATTAACATATTAACATCATGTACATGCAATTAGAAATCCTTTTACCACCTCTTAGCGCCACATTCATACAAGTCAATTTTGGTCCACATTTTGGTTCTAATTAACCATGTAAGTCACTTTTCACCATATTAGAGTCATTTTGCACCCTATATGAGTCACTTTCCACCATATATTTGTACAATTAACAAGTTAACATCATATACATCCGATTTGACATCCTTTTACCACCTCTTAATTTCACTTTCATACAGATCAATTTTGTTCCACATTTTTGTTCTAATCAACCATGTAAGTCACTTTTCACCATATTAAAGTCATTTTGCACCCTATAAGAGTCACTTTCCACCATATATATAACAATTAACATGTTAACATCATATATATCCAATTTGACATCCTTTTACCACCTAATAATGCCACTTTCATACAAGTTAATTTTATTCCACATTTTGGCTCTAATCAACCATGTAATTCACTTTTCACCATATTAGAGTCACTTTGCACTCTATAAGAGTCACTTTCCCCATATATTGATACAATTAACATGTTAATATCATGTACAATTAAACATCCTTTAACCACCTCTTGGTACCCCTTTCCTACAAGTCAATTTTGGGCCACATTTTACCTCTAATCAATCATGTAAGTGACTTCTCACCATATTAGAGTTAGTTTGCATCTTATAAGAGTCACTTGCCATCATATATTGGTACAATTAACATGTTAACATCGTGTACATGCAATTAAAAATCCTTTTACAACCTCTTAGTGCCACATTCATACAAGTCAATTTTGGTCCACATTTTGGTTCTAATTAACCATGTAAGTCACTTTTCACCATATTAAAGTCATTTTGCACCCTATAAGAGTCAGTTTCCACCATATTTACAATAATTAACATGTTAACATCATATATATCCAATTTGACATCCTTTTACCACCTAATAATGCCACTTTCATACAAGTTAATTTTATTCCACATTTTGGCTCTAATCAACCATGTAAGTCACTTTTCACCATATTAGAGTCACTTTGCACCCTATAAGAGTCACTTTCCCCATATATTGATACAATTAACATGTTAATATCATGTACAATTAAACATCCTTTAACCACCTCTTGGTACCCCTTTCCTACAAGTCAATTTTGGGCCACATTTTGGCTCTAATCAATCATGTAAGTGACTTCTCACCATATTAGAGTCACTTTGCACCTTATAAGAGTCATTTGCCATCATATATTGGTACAAATAACATGCTAACATCATGTACATGCAATTAGAAATCCTTTTACAACCTCTTAGTGCCACATTCATACAAGTTAGTTTTGGTCCACGTTGTGGTTCTAATTAACCATGTAAGTCACTTTTCACCATACTAAAATCATTTTGCACCCTATATGAGTCACTTTCCACAATCTATTTGTATAATTAACATGTTAACATCATATACATCCAATCTGACATCCTTTTACCACCTATTAGTTCCAGTTTCATACAGGTCAATTTTGTTCCACATTTTTGGTTCTAATCAACCATGTAAGTCACTTTTCACCATATTAGAGTCACTTTGCACCTTATAAGAGTCACTTTACACCATATATACAATAATTAACATGTTAACATCATAGATAATTTGACATCCTTTTACCACTTATTAATGCCACATTCATACAAGTTAATTTTAATCCACATTTTGGCTCTAATCAACCATATAAGTCAATTTTCACCATATTAGAGTCAATTTGCACCTTATAAGAGTCACTTTCCCCATATATTGATAAAATTAACATTTTAACATCATGTACATGCAATTAAACATCTTTTAACCACCTCTTGGTACCCCTTTCCTACAAGTCAGTTTTGGGCCACATTTTGGCTCTAATCAATCATGTAAGTGCCTTCTCACCATATTAGAGTGACTTTACACCTTATAAGAGTCACTTGCCATCATATATTGGTACAATTAACATATTAACATCATGTACATGCAATTAGAAATCCTTTTACCACCTCTTAGCGCCACATTCATACAAGTTAATTTTGGTCCACATTTTGGTTCTAATTAACCATGTAAGTAACTTTTCACCATATTAGAGTCATTTTGGACCCTATATGAGTCACTTTCCACCATATATTTGTACAATTAACAAGTTAACATCATATACATCCGATTTGACATCCTTTTACCACGTCTTAATTCCACTTTCATACAGATCAATTTTGTTCCACATTTTTGTTCTAATCAACCATGTAAGTCACTTTTCACCATATTAAAGTCATTTTGCACCCTATAAGAGTCACTTTCCACCATATATACAACAATTAACATGTTAACATCATATATATCCAATTTGACATCCTTTTACCACCTAATAATGCCACTTTCATACAAGTTAATTTTATTCCACATTTTGGCTCTAATCAACCATGTAATTCACTTTTCACCATATTAGAGTCACTTTGCACTCTATAAGAGTCACTTTCCCCATATATTGATACAATTAACATGTTAATATCATGTACAATTAAACATCCTTTAACCACCTCTTGGTACCCCTTTCCTACAAGTCAATTTTGGGCCACATTTTACCTCTAATCAATCATGTAAGTGACTTCTCACCATATTAGAGTTAGTTTGCATCTTATAAGAGTCACTTGCCATCATTTATTGGTACAATTAACATGTTAACATCGTGTACATGCAATTAAAAATCCTTTTACAACCTCTTAGTGCCACATTCATACAAGTCAATTTTGGTCCACATTTTGGTTCTAATTAACCATGTAAGTCACTTTTCACCATATTAAAGTCATTTTGCACCCTATAAGAGTCAGTTTCCACCATATTTACAATAATTAACATGTTAACATCATATATATCCAATTTGACATCCTTTTACCACCTAATAATGCCACTTTCATACAAGTTAATTTTATTCCACATTTTGGCTCTAATCAACCATGTAAGTCACTTTTCACCATATTAGAGTCACTTTGCACCCTATAAGAGTCACTTTCCCCATATATTGATACAATTAACATGTTAATATCATGTACAATTAAACATCCTTTAACCACCTCTTGGTACCCCTTTCCTACAAGTCAATTTTGGGCCACATTTTGGCTCTAATCAATCATGTAAGTGACTTCTCACCATATTAGAGTCACTTTGCACCTTATAAGAGTCATTTGCCATCATATATTGGTACAAATAACATGCTAACATCATGTACATGCAATTAGAAATCCTTTTACAACCTCTTAGTGCCACATTCATACAAGTTAGTTTTGGTCCACGTTGTGGTTCTAATTAACCATGTAAGTCACTTTTCACCATAATAAAATCATTTTGCACCCTATATGAGTCACTTTCCACAATCTATTTGTATAATTAACATGTTAACATCATATACATCCAATCTGACATCCTTTTACCACCTATTAGTTCCAGTTTCATACAGGTCAATTTTGTTCCACATTTTTGGTTCTAATCAACCATGTAAGTCACTTTTCACCATATTACAGTCACTTTGCACCTTATAAGAGTCACTTTACACCATATATACAATAATTAACATGTTAACATCATAGATAATTTGACATCCTTTTACCACTTATTAATGCCACATTCATACAAGTTAATTTTAATCCATATTTTGGCTCTAATCAACCATATAAGTCAATTTTCACCATATTAGAGTCAATTTGCACCCTATAAGAGTCACTTTCCCCATATATTGATAAAATTAACATTTTAACATCATGTACATGCAATTAAACATCTTTTAACCACCTATTGGTACCCCTTTCCTACAAGTCAATTTTGGACCACATTTTGGCTCTAATCAATCATGTAAGTGCCTTCTCACCATATTAGAGTGACTTTACACCTTATAAGAGTCACTTGCCATCATATATTGGTACAATTAACATATTAACATCATGTACATGCAATTAGAAATCCTTTTACCACCTCTTAGTGCCACATTAATACAAGTCAATTTTGGTCCACATTTTGGTTCTAATTAACCATTTAAGTCACTTTTCACCATACTAAAATCATTTTGCACCCTATATGAGTCACTTTCCACAATATATTTGTATAATTAACATGTTAACATCATATACATCCTATTTGACATTCTTTTACCACCTATTAGTTCCACTTTCATACAGGTCAATTTTGTTCCACATTTTGGTTCTAATCAACCATGTAAGACACTTTTCACCATATTAAAGTCATTTTGCAACCTATAAGAGTCACTATCCACCATATATACAACAATTAACATGTTAACATCATATATATCCAATTTGACATCCTTTTACCACCTAATAATGCCACTTTCATACAAGTTAATTTTATTCCACATTTTGGCTCTAATCAACCATGTAATTCACTTTTCACCATATTAGAGTCACTTTGCACTCTATAAGAGTCACTTTCCCCATATATTGATACAATTAACATGTTAATATCATGTACATGCAATTAAACATCCTTGAACCACCTCTTGGTACCACTTTCCAACAAGTCAATTTTGGGCCACATTTTACATCTAATCAATCATGTAAGTGACTTCTCACCATATTAGAGTCAGTTTGCATCTTATAAGAGTCACTTGCCATCATATATTGGTACAATTAACATGTTAACATCGTGTACATGCAATTAAAAATCCTTTTACAACCTCTTAGTGCCACATTCATACAGGTCAATTTTGGTCCACATTCTGGTTCTAATTAACCATGTAAGTCACTTTTCACCATATTAAAGTCATTTTGCACCCTATAAGAGTCAGTTTCCACCATATATACAATAATTAACATGTTAACATCATATATATCCAATTTGACATCCTTTTACCACCTAATAATGCCACTTTCATACAAGTTAATTTTATTCCACATTTTGGCTCTAATCAACCATGTAAGTCACTTTTCACCATATTAGAGTCACTTTGCACCCTATAAGAGTCACTTTCCCCATATATTGATACAATTAACATGTTAATATCATGTACATGCAATTAAACATCCTTTAACCACCTATTGGTACCCCTTTCCTACAAGTCAATTTTGGGCCACATTTTGGCTCTAATCAATCATGTAAATGAGTTCTCACCATATTAGAGTCACTTTGCACCTTATAAGAGTCACTTGCCATCGTATATTGGTACAATTAACATGTTAACATCATGTACATGCAATTAGAAATCCTTTTACAACCTCTTAGTGCCACATTCATACAAGTCAATTTTGGTCCACATATTGGTTCTAATTAACCATGTAAGTCACTTTTCACCATATTAAAGTCATTTTGGACCCTATATGAGTCACTTTCCACAATCTATTTGTATAATTAACATGTTAACATCATATACATTCAATTTGACATCCTTTTACCACCTATTAGTTCCACTTTCATACAGGTCAATTTTGTTCCACATTTTGGTTTAAATCAACCATGTAAGTCACTTTTCACCATATTAGAGTCACTTTGCACCCTATAAGAGTCACTTTCCACCATATATACAATAATTAACATATTAACATCATATACATCCAATTTGACATCCTTTTACCACTTATTAATGCCACATTCATACAAGTTAATTTTATTCCACATTTTGGCTCTAATCAACCATATAAGTCACTTTTCACCATATTAGAGTCACTTTGCACCCTATAAGGGTCACTTTCCCATATATTGATAAAATTAACATGTTAACATCATGTACATGCAATTAAACATCCTTTAACCACCTCTTAGTACCCCTTTCCTACAAGTCAATTTTGGGCCACATTTTGGCTCTAGTCAATCATGTAAGTGACTTCTCACCATATTAGAGTCACTTTGCACCTTATAAGAGTCACTTGCTATCATATATTGGTACAAATAACATGTTAACATCATGTACATGCAATTAGAAATCCTTTTACAACCTCTTAGTGCCACATTCATACAAGTTAGTTTTGGTCCACATTGTGGTTCTAATTAACCATGTAAGTCACTTTTCACCATACTAAAATCATTTTGCACCCTATATGAGTCACTTTCCACAATCTATTTGTATAATTAACATGTTAACATCATATACATCCAATTTGACATCCTTTTACCACCTATTAGTTCCACTTTCATACAAGTCAATTTTGTTCCACATTTTGGTTCTAATCAACCATGTAAGTCACTTTTCACCATATTAGAGTCACTTTGCACCCTATAAGAGTCACTTTACACCATTTATACAATAATTAACATGTTAACATCATAGATAATTTGACATCCTTTTACCACTTATTAATGCCACATTCATACAAGTTAATTTTAATCCACATTTTGGCTCTAATCAACCATATAAGTCAATTTTCACCATATTAGAGTCAATTTGCACCCTATAAGAGTCACTTTCCCCATATATTGATAAATTTAACATTTTAACATCATGTACATGCAATTAAACATGTTTTAACCACCTCTTGGTACCCCTTTCCTACAAGTCAATTTTGGGCCACATTTTGGCTCTAATCAATCATGTAAGTGACTTCTCACCATATTAGAGTGACTTTACACCTTATAAGAGTCACTTGCCATCATATATTGGTACAATTAACATATTAACATCATGTACATGCAATTAGAAATCCTTTTACCACCTCTTAGTGCCACATTCATACAAGTTAATTTTGGTCCACATTTTGGTTCTAATTAACCATGTAAGTCACTTTTCACCATATTAGAGTCATTTTGCACCCTATATGAGTCACTTTCCACCATATATTTGTACAATTAACATGTCAACATCATATACATCCGATTTGATATCCTTATACCACCTCTTAATTCCACTTTCATACAGATCAATTTTGTTCCATATTTTGGTTCTAATCAACCATGTAAGTCACTTTTCACCATATTAAAGTCATTTTGCACCCTATAAGAGTCACTTTCCACCATATATACAACAATTAACATGTTAACATCATATATATCCAATTTGACATCCTTTTACCACCTAAAAATGCCACTTTCATACAACTTAATTTTATTCCACATTTTGGCTCTAATCAACCATGTAATTCACTTTTCACCATATTAGAGTCACTTTGCACTCTATAAGAGTCACTTTCCCCATATATTGATACAATTAACATGTTAATATCATGTATATGCAATTAAACATTCTTGAACCACCTCTTGGTACCCCTTTCCAACAAGTCAATTTTGGGCCACATTTTACCTCTAATCAATCATGTAAGTGACTTCTCACCATATTAGAGTCAGTTTGCATCTTATAAGAGTCACTTGCCATCATATATTGGTACAATTAACATGTTAACATCGTGTACATGCAATTAAAAATCCTTTTACAACCTCTTAGTGCCACATTCATACAAGTCAATTTTGGTCCACATTTTGGTTCTAATTAACCATGTAAATCACTTTTCACCATATTAAAGTCATTTTGCACCCTATAAGAGTCAGTTTCCACCATATATACAATAATTAACATGTTAACATCATATATATCCAATTTGACATCCTTTTACCACTTTTTAATGCCACATTCATACAAGTTAATTTTATTCCACATTTTGGCTCTAATCAACCATATAAGTCACTTTTCACCATATTAGAGTCACTTTGCACCCTATAAGAGTCACTTTCCCCATATATTGATAAAATTAACATGTTAACATCATGTACATGCAATTAAACATCCTTTAACCACCTCTTGGTACCCCTTTCCTACAAGTCAATTTTGGGCCACATTTTGGCTCTAGTCAATCATGTAAGTGACTTCTCACCATATTAGAGTCACTTTGCACCTTATAAGAGTCACTTGCCATCATAAATTGGTACAAATAACTTGTTAACATCATGTACATGCAATTAGAAATCCTTTTATAACCTCTTAGTGCCACATTCATACAAGTTTGTTTTGGTCCACATTGTGGTTCTAATTAACCATGTAAGTCACTTTTCACCATACTAAAATCATTTTGCACCCTATATGAGTCACTTTCCACAATCTATTTGTATAATTAACATGTTAACATCATATACATCCAATTTGACATCCTTTTACCACCTATTAGTTCCACTTTCAAACATGTCAATTTTGTTCCACATTTTGGTTCTAATCAACCATGTAAGTCACTTTTCACCATATTAGAGTCACTTTGCACCCTATAAGAGTCACTTTACACCATATATACAATAATTAACATGTTAACATCATAGATAATTTGACATCCTTTTACCACTTATTAATGCCACATTCATACAAGTTAATTTTAATCCACATTTTGGCTCTAATCAACCATATAAGTCAATTTTCACCATATTAGAGTCAATTTGCACCCTATAAGAGTCACTTTCCCCATATATTGATAAATTTAACATTTTAACATCATGTACATGCAATTAAACATGTTTTAACCACCTCTTGGTACCCCTTTCCTACAAGTCAATTTTGGGCCACATTTTGGCTCTAATCAATCATGTAAGTGACTTCTCACCATATTAGAGTGACTTTACTCCTTATAAGAGTCACTTGCCATGATATATTGGTACAATTAACATATTAACATCATGTACATGCAATTAGAAATCCTTTTACCACCTCTTAGTGCCACATTCATACAAGTTAATTTTGGTCCACATTTTGGTTCTAATTAACCATGTAAGTCACTTTTCACCATATTAGACTCATTTTGCACCCTATATGAGTCACTTTCCACCATATATTTGTACAATTAACATGTCAACATCATGTACATCCGATTTGATATCCTTTTACCACCTCTTAATTCCACTTTCATACAGATCAATTTTGTTCCATATTTTGGTTCTAATCAACCATGTAAGTCACTTTTCACCATATTAAAGTCATTTTGCACCCTATAAGAGTCACTTTCCACCATATATACAACAATTAACATGTTAACATCATATATATCCAATTTGACATCCTTTTACCACCTAATAATGCCACTTTCATACAAGTTAATTTTATTCCACAGTTTGGCTCTAATCAACCATGTAATTCACTTTTCACCATATTAGAGTCACTTTGCACTCTATAAGAGTCACTTTCCCCATATATTGATACAATTAACATGTTAATATCATGTATATGCAATTAAACATTCTTGAACCACCTCTTGGTACCCCTTTCCAACAAGTCAATTTTGGGCTACATTTTACCTCTAATCAATCATGTAAGTGACTTCTCACCATATTAGAGTCAGTTTGCATCTTATAAGAGTCACTTGCCATCGTATATTGGTACAATTAACATGTTAACATCGTGTACATGCAATTAAAAATCCTTTTACAACCTCTTAGTGCCACATTCATACAAGTCAATTTTGGTCCACATTTTGGTTCTAATTAACCATGTAAGTCACTTTTCACCATATTAAAGTCATTTTGCACCCTATAAGAGTCAGTTTCCACCATATATACAATAATTAACATGTTAACATCATATATATCCAATTTGACATCCTTTTACCACCTAATAATGCCACTTTCATACAAGTTAATTTTATTCCATATTTTGGCTCTAATCAACCATATAAGTCACTTTTCACCATATTAGAGTCACTTTGCACCCTATAAGAGTCACTTTCCCCATATATTAATAAAATTAAAATGTTAACATCATGTACATGCAATTAAACATCCTTTAACCACCTCTTGGTACCCCTTTCCTACAAGTCAATTTTGGGCCACATTTTGGCTCTAGTCAATCATGTAAGTGACTTCTCACCATATTAGAGTCACTTTGCACCTTATAAGAGTCACTTGCCATCATAAATTGGTACAAATAACTTGTTAACATCATGTACATGCAATTAGAAATCTTTTTATAACCTCTTAGTGCCACATTCATACAAGTTAGTTTTGGTCCACATTGTGGTTCTAATTAACCATGTAAGTCACTTTTCACCATACTAAAATCATTTTGCACCCTATATGAGTCACTTTCCACAATCTATTTGTATAATTAATATGTTAACATCATATACATCCAATTTGACATCCTTTTACCACCTATTAGTTCCACTTTCAAACAGGTCAATTTTGTTCCACATTTTGGTTCTAATCAACCATGTAAGTCACTTTTCACCATATTAGAGTCACTTTGCACCCTATAAGAGTCACTTTACACCATATATACAATAATTAACATGTTAACATCATAGATAATTTGACATCCTTTTACCACTTATTAATGCCACATTCATACAAGTTAATTTTAATCCACATTTTGGCTCTAATCAACCATATAAGTCAATTTTCACCATATTAGAGTCAATTTGCACCCTATAAGAGTCACTTTCCCCACATATTGATAAATTTAACATTTTAACATCATGTACATGCAATTAAACATGTTTTAACCACCTCTTGGTACCCCTTTCCTACAAGTCAATTTTGGGCCACATTTTGGCTCTAATCAATCATGTAAGTGACTTCTCACCATATTAGAGTGACTTTACTCCTTATAAGAGTCACTTGCCATCATATATTGGTACAATTAACATATTAACATCATGTACATGCAATTAGAAATCCTTTTACCACCTCTTAGTGCCACATTCATACAAGTTAATTTTGGTCCACATTTTGGTTCTAATTAACCATGTAAGTCACTTTTCACCATATTAGAGTCATTTTGCACCCTATATGAGTCACTTTCCACCATATATTTGTACAATTAACATGTCAACATCATATACATCCGATTTGATATCCTTTTACCACCTCTTAATTCCACTTTCATACAGATCAATTTTGTTCCATATTTTGGTTCTAATCAACCATGTAAGTCACTTTTCACCATATTAAAGTCATTTTGCACCCTATAAGAGTCACTTTCCACCATATATACAACAATTAACATGTTAACATCATATATATCCAATTTGACATCCTTTTACCACCTAATAATGCCACTTTCATACAAGTTAATTTTATTCCACATTTTGGCTCTAATCAACCATGTAATTCACTTTTCACCATATTAGAGTCACTTTGCACTCTATAAGATTCATTTTCCCCATATATTGATACAATTAACATGTTAATATCATGTATATGCAATTAAACATTCTTGAACCACCTCTTGGTACCCCTTTCCAACAAGTCAATTTTGGGCCACATTTTACCTCTAATCAATCATGTAAGTGACTTCTCACCATATTAGAGTCAGTTTGCATCTTATAAGAGTCACTTGCCATCATATATTGGTACAATTAACATGTTAACATCGTGTACATGCAATTAAAAATCCTTTTACAACCTCTTAGTGCCACATTCATACAAGTCAATTTTGGTCCACATTTTGGTTCTAATTAACCATGTAAGTCACTTTTCACCATATTAAAGTCATTTTGCACCCTATAAGAGTCAGTTTCCACCATATATACAATAATTAACATGTTAACATCATATATATCCAATTTGACATCCTTTTACCACCTAATAATCCCACTTTCATACAAGTTAATTTTATTCCACATTTTGGCTGTAATCAACCATATAAGTCACTTTTCACCATATTAGAGTCACTTTGCACCCTATAAGAGTCACTTTCCCCATATATTGATAAAATTAACATGTTAACATCATGTACATGCAATTAAACATCCTTTAACCACCTCTTGGTACCCCTTTCCTACAAGTCAATTTTGGGCCACATTTTGGCTCTAGTCAATCATGTAAGTGACTTCTCACCATATTAGAGTCACTTTGCACCTTATAAGAGTCACTTGCCATCATAAATTGGTACAAATAACTTGTTAACATCATTTACATGCAATTAGAAATCTTTTTATAACCTCTTAGTGCCACATTCATACAAGCTAGTTTTGGTCCACATTGTGGTTCTAATTAACCATGTAAGTCACTTTTCACCATACTAAAATCATTTTGCACCCTATATGAGTCACTTTACACAATCTATTTGTATAATTAACATGTTAACATCATATACATCCAATTTGACATCCTTTTACCACCTATTAGTTCCACTTTCAAACAGGTCAATTTTGTTCCACATTTTGGTTCTAATCAACCATGTAAGTCACTTTTCACCATATTAGAGTCACTTTGCACCCTATAAGAGTCACTTTACACCATATATACAATAATTAACATGTTAACATCATAGATAACTTGACATCCTTTTACCACTTATTAATGCCACATTCATACAAGTTAATTTTAATCCACATTTTGGCTCTAATCAACCATATAAGTCAATTTTCACCATATTAGAGTCAATTTGCACCCTATAAGAGTCACTTTCCCCATATATTGATAAATTTAACATTTTAACATCATGTACATGCAATTAAACATGTTTTAACCACCTCTTGGTACCCCTTTCCTACAAGTCAATTTTGGGCCACATTTTGGCTCTAATCAATCATGTAAGTGACTTCTCACCATATTAGAGTGACTTTACTCCTTATAAGAGTCACTTGCCATCATATATTGGTACAATTAACATATTAACATCATGTACATGCAATTAGAAATCCTTTTACCACCTCTTAGTGCCACATTCATACAAGTTAATTTTGGTCCACATTTTGGTTCTAATTAACCATGTAAGTCATTTTTCACCATATTAGAGTCATTTTGCACCCTATATGAGTCACTTTCCACCATATATTTGTACAATTGACATGTCAACATCATATACATCCGATTTGATATCCTTTTACCACCTCTTAATTCCACTTTCATACAGATCAATTTTGTTCCATATTTTGGTTCTAATCAACCATGTAAGTCACTTTTCACCATATTAAAGTCATTTTGCACCCTATAAGAGTCACTTTCCACCATATATACAACAATTAACATGTTAACATCATATATATCCAATTTGACATCCTTTTACCACCTAATAATGCCACTTTCATACAAGTTAATTTTAATCCACATTTTGGCTCTAATCAACCATGTAATTCACTTTTCACCATATTAGAGTCACTTTGCACTCTATAAGAGTCACTTTCCCCATATATTGATACAATTAACATGTTAATATCATGTATATGCAATTAAACATTCTTGAACCACCTCTTGGTACCCCTTTCCAACAAGTCAATTTTGGGCCACATTTTACCTCTAATCAATCATGTAAGTGACTTCTCACCATATTAGAGTCAGTTTGCATCTTATAAGAGTCACTTGCCATCATATATTGGTACAATTAACATGTTAACATCGTGTACATGCAATTAAAAATCCTTTTACAACCTCTTAGTGCCACATTCATACAAGTCAATTTTGGTCCACATTTTGGTTCTAATTAACCATGTAAGTCACTTTTCACCATATTAAAGTCATTTTGCACCCTATAAGAGTCAGTTTCCACCATATATACAATAATTAACATGTTAACATCATATATATCCAATTTGACATCCTTTTACCACCTAATAATCCCACTTTCATACAAGTTAATTTTATTCCACATTTTGGCTGTAATCAACCATGTAAGTCACTTTTTACCATATTAGAGTCATTTTGCACCCTATAAGAGTCACTTTCCCCATATATTGATACAATTAACATGTTAATATCATGTACATGCAATTAAACATCTTTAACCACCTCTTGGTACCCCTTTCCTACAAGTCAATTTTGGGCCACATTTTGGCTCTAATCAATCATGTAAATGACTTCTCACCATATTAGAGTCACTTTGCACCTTATAAGAGTCACTTGCCATCGTATATTGGTACAATTAACATGTTAACATCATGTACATACAATTAGAAATCCTTTTACAACCTCTTAGTGCCACATTCATACAAGTCAATTTTGGTCCACATTTTGGTTCTAATTAACCATGTAAGTCACTTTTCACCATATTAAAGTCATTTTGGACCCTATATGAGTCACTTTCCACAATCTATTTGTATAATTAACATGTTAACATCATATACATCCAATTTGACATCCTTTTACCACCTATTAGTTCCACTTTCATACAGGTCAATTTTGTTCCACATTTTGGTTCAAATCAACCATGTAAGTCACTTTTCACCATATTAGAGTCACTTTGCACCCTATATGTAACACCCCCAAATCCAGGGTCGGGGATCCGGGTTGTCACGAGTTCCATTTCCCTTAATAACACCCAATCTTAATAATTAATCAACTACTCTGTACTGTGACCCCACAATAAACACACACACCACACGTTATAGTCTCAGAGATGAACATCCAAAAATAATCACAAGTCATTTTATTCCACAATTATCTGCCAATACACCTTAAAAGGTTTTCTGAATAAATTTACATTTTCTTTGCCATTATTACAATTCATAAGTATACATAAATCTGGTACATCAAAAGTTGAAGCCTAGTCTATTGGTAGTTCCCACCTTAACTACAGCGACTTCAATGCCTATAGGTAGCTGCAGAACGTTTCCTATCCGCTCGCGAATTGGGAGTTTGGTCCTGTTCATCTTGTCTATCTGATGTTGTGTGATGAAAGAAGAAAGCATGGGTGAGCAGCAAGCCCACCAAAATAATATGTATAATAATTAATAGTATATGAGCCTTCTCATAGTACTCATGAAAGTCTTGGTCAAAAGAAATGAACCAAGTTGATATCTTAATGCGATAAAGTCACAAAATATTCAGTATATATATATACATATATACTTTTCAAAATATTGGAAGTCCTCTTCTATGCATAACACACAGAGTTCCAGTGTATAACTGTATAAAAATATCGTTGCAAGGTGATCTCATATATTTAACCTTGTCTCAACGTTTTTCTGAAAATCTTTGTCATTCATAAGACACTTATTAATTAGATATAAGTTTAAAAGATGAGGTAACCAAATACCCCAATATACTTATATCTTTCCCAATACTACTTGAACTACCACCGTTCAAGTTATAATCAGTTTCAAAAGTTCATCACATAGATGAGACTACAAGACAAGATTTGAATAGATTCAATCTTTGAAATATTATTGAATGAAATAAAGTTACGAGATACTTTATTTAGTCCCGATATATATATATATCCACATATATATATCTCTTAAACATTTCCTGGAACCTCTGTTATGTAAAGTATGAACAGAGTTTGAAACATCCAATGAATTTTGGAAAGGAAAAGAATTTTGGCATAAACCAGATATCTTGCTGATCAGGCAAAGATACCAATAAGTAACCTTTTCTACTGTAGATGGATGAATTCCTCACCGGTCATCACCCTGGCCGCATTAGGACCTCGCGCTAGACCGTTACCCGGCCCCTCACGCGTTGATGGACTGCCACCCAGCCACTTACACTTTCATAGACCGTACCCCGGCCTGTCGCTTATGCCGACTCAATTAGATGGGCTTACTTCCCGAACATTGGGCAAGTAATCAATTCATTTACCAAAACTGCAACCTCGTTGCGAATATAAAACACACCACAGAGCCGGATTCCCCAGGTTTTGAGCGAGTATTTAAATCCCCTTAAAAAGGAAGATCTTAAATATAAAAATGAGTTTTGGGATCCGCTCTAACTTTTAAAAATCATTTTGAAGACTCGAAAACACTTTAAAGAGTGTTTGGAGTAAAGCTGATTTAATGAAGTAAATCAGTCCCCATATATTAGAAAATATCTGAATATTATTATTTAAATAATATTCCCATAAAGAATAATCTTTATAAAAATAATTGAAGTAGAAGTATTAAAACTTATACTTGAAATAAACATTAAATAACCAAAGATATACTTATATGAAAGTATTATCTTTATTTGAATAATCGAAAATAAGTTTGATTATTAACACTTTATTCTCTAATGAAATAAAGAATATATTTCAGTAATAAGCAGAGTCATAATACCTCGAATGAATATTATAAATAATATTCATTAAATAAAATAAAGGAGTCATACATCCTCAAATGAATATCCAAGTAATATTCAATAAATAATATAAAGGAGTCATAAGTCCTCGAATGAATATTCAAGATAATATTCATTAATAAAATAAAGTTATCGAATAAACCTTATTCGATTAATAGTTTTGAAAACTATAACCATATATATATATAAATATATATATATATATATATATAAAATCTACTCGGGATCCTCGACTCCCGGTTTTAGAAAATGTTTTCACCTTTGGGTCCCTATACCAAGGGTATATGCAAATTACCGATATTCTCTAGCATAGGTGTTATCAACTGAACCAACAGATATATATGGCAAGAATACGAAACAGGCATGCATATATATACCATATCAGCATGCTTCAATATATCGCAACATTTGCTAATTAACCAACATGCATCTATCGCAAGATAATGCATATACATATATTCATCACAACAACAGTATAACGGGTAGAAAACTTGCCTGAGCGACTTGGGGTGATAAAAGGCTCGGGACGAGTCTGGTAACCTATAAACAAAAAGTAAGTTGGGATTAAACCAAAATCACTTGTAAATCTATACTTTAACTAACTTAGACTCTAACGCTTATTTTGCGATCACTGATTCGCTTAAGTCACTCGGGTACCCTCGGCTCCACCATTTTTAATAATTTAACCTTTACGAGTTTTAAAGCGATTCCTTCGCGAGTGTCTTACCAACTGCCTAACACACTTACCATAAATGTTTCATACATTAATTAACCCTTTTTGGTCTTTAACCTATGTTTCAAAGTAAGGCGAGGGGAAAAGTTTCGTTCGCGAAACGCCGTTACTTGAAACGGTCGTTTCTCCTAAACCGTGCATCGGAATCGAACGAACTACATATCAAAACGAAGCTCGTAACATGAGCTATCTAAACATGGCAGTGGTCATAATCTAGCAGGGGGTTCTCGGGTCCTAATGCTATGCACAAAAACAGTCCAAAGAAAATCGGACGTTACGACGGCTATGTTTACGCGATTTCCAATATTTTAAACCATTCAAACCCATTCCAAATCAACCTCAAATCCAACATACAACCAACATCCATCCTCATCACATCATAACAACCCCAACCAATTCAATTTAATCATTCATACTTATGCCTAAGCTTAACTTTAATCATACTTAAGTTCTTTTCATCAAAACCTCAACATTTACCATTCCATTTCACTACCATTTCAAATCCCAAACTCTAATCACAACAACAAGCTACAATATCATCCTACTAATCAAAATCATCTTATAATATATAGGAATCTAGGGTTTGGAGATGGTATACCTTCCTTTGAGTGGTGGGAGGAGCTAGGAAGCCTTAAGAAGCTTTGAGAAGTCTTAAGAATGCTTGGATCTTCAAGAAAAACAAGAAAAACTTCAAGTTAAAAACTTGAAAACACTATTCATAGTCTTCTTCTTTGATTAAATGGAGAAGATGGAGAAGGAATTGATGGCTTAAACTCATGATATAGCCCTAACTAAGCATGAAGATGATTAGGGAATTAACTCACCAATCTAGGAGGCTTGGATCTTGAGTTTTTGAATTCTTGCCCATTTGCAATAGTAAAAAGCCGAGAGCATGATGAACCATGCCTTGGTTTCTTTTTTATTTTGATGAAAATAATTTTGCTTGGCTTGGTTGGCTTGTTTTTGTGTTTGATTTAGTTAATTACCTTGTTGCCCTTGAATTTGTGTGGTTAAAAAGCCACCACACCTCCTTCCTTCCCATGTCATGCTTGTGTCACCTTGCACATGTCATAATGCTCCCACTTGTCCACACCTTGTGGTTTGATGATGTCACAATCCCTGGCTTCTTGTACAAGCTTGTCTCTTGGTCACTTATTTATTTTACGGTTCGCTTATCTTTCGTTCTCGTTTATCGTTTGAGGGATCATACCCGGGATCTTATTACTTAGGTTCCCTTAACCTTTCTCAATATATTGTATTCCTTCTATGATCCTCTCTTATAATCCTTTAATTTAAATCCTTTTTATCCTGTTACCTTATACTCAATTCTCTCCGTATCTTGTGGATTTCCGGGAAAAAATCAAAGTGTTCGGAATTGGATTCTGACGATCTTTACATACACTTATATACCACATAGAGTACTAATAATATCCCATAAGATCAATAACAGAACCCCTACATAGCGTGGCATGAAAATTTTTCTCATTCAGCAAAAACACTATTCATAAGGGTTTCAAAAATTTCCAAAAATTGGGGTTATTACAGTCTCCCCTCCTTAAAAGGATTTCATCCCGGAATCAGATAGAAAACAGTTGGGGATGCTTTTCTAGCATTGTGCCTTCTAACTCTCTAGTCAATTTTTCCCCATTGTGGTCCTACCACCAACTCTGCCTAGTTTGATAATCCTTCTCCTAAGCACTTGTTCCTTTTCACTCTATAACCCTTCCTGGTTGCTCCATATAGGTTACGTCGGGTTGCATATCTATGCGCTCATATGCCTCTATTTATCTGGCATCTGAATTACACTTCCTTAACATTGATACGTGAAACACGTTACGACCTGCTACATGTTCGGGGTTAGGGCTAGCTCATATGCTAACTTCCCAAATGTCTTAATATATCCAAGGGTCCAACAAATTGTAGACTTAGCTTTCCTTTCTTTCCGAACCTCATCAATCCTTTCCAAGGGATACCTATAACATTACTAGGTCCCCTATTTCATACTCTTTATCCTTTCGTGTCAAATCAACATACTTATCATGTCCATCTTGGGCTACTACCAGCCGTCCTCTGATTAGATCTATCATATCCTTGGTCCTTTGGACTACTGCGGGTCCGAGCATCTTGCGCTCTACAACTTCATCCTAACATAAGGGAGATCGACATTGTCTTCCCTCAAGGATCTCATAAGGCGATATCTCGATAATGACATATGATCTATTGTCGTAAGATAACTCAATCCGCATTAAGTGATCATTCCAAATTCTTTCAAGTCTATTACACAGACTCTCATCATAGCTTCTAATCATTAGAACTTTTGCTTCTCAATACCCATTCTTTTCCAGTTCGTAATTGCTATCACATTCCGTTCCTAATATTATACTGGTTATACTTTTGCTCGTTAGCGTTCTATAACCTTTTAATAACCACGTCAACCTTAGTATCACGAATGTGTTCCCATTCCGCATACTACCACCACTTTATTACTCATTTTTCAGTTGTTTCTATTTTCCAAAATTTGATCAATCAAATAGAAGTAAAGGAATTTGTTGAGAGATCACTAAGATCATGAACACTTGTTATATCGCATAGTTAGTACAGAAGGTGGCCAGCCTTTAGTACTTGACAAGCAATTAAACAATAGCTGGTATCCTACTAGGCTTCTATCACACAGATAGATAGTCATTCGGCAATACCTCCCCTTTCTGGAAGGGTTGTTCTTCTCAGCTTACATAAAATGAAAAGAAGAGAAAAGAACGAATTGAAGAGAATTTTATATATATGAAAAAAATATACTGCCACAAAATATCTGGCTTGGAACCTACCTCTGAACTATAGAGGTTTGTCATAGGAGAACAAAACATATATGTATTTATATCAACATCAAGTATTATAGCATCGTATTTCACATGCCTAAATATTTTCGCCATTCCGTCCATCATTCTATGGACCCATGCTCTTCCTCGAGCTTATACACAATCACCTTTGAAACTCCCTCGATATCGAAAATCGAATCTGGGATCTCATTCTAGACCTCATCGTTACTAGAATCCATTTCTATACCGCAACCTTCTTCGTATGGGTAATACTACTCTTTATCGATAAGAAGGAATAAATATATAATAGGTAGATAATCGACTTAATTAGTCTATCAATGATAACTTATACACCACCACGACCCAATTAGTGGTACTTACTCTCAACATCCATTCCAATACAACTCTCACGGTTGTAAGTAATCAGCTCATTACTCTCAGAATCATTCCTGCATTACCTATGGCCCACCGTTGACCTACTGTAGTCATTCGTTTTCCATGAAGTTTTAATAGCTAACTATACGGAGTCCATTCATATCATATCAAATTCTTCTAAGGAGGTAACATGATCACCGTTCTTGATTCATGAAGAACACTCCTGATCCTGACGTACATTCATGACGTGAAGCAGATTAAATTGCAGAAGAGTTTCAATCAAAGCAACGATAGCAGGTTAATACCATTCTTAATCATATGCCTTAAATAGAAGACTTAACTCAAAGGTTCGTCTAGTCCTTTTAGAAACATGGTCCTGGCTTATCCCAAGATAGGACCTTCTAATATATATAGCCCGTTCATGGCGATTACACGAATTAAACCTTTACCAACTACTATTACGGTTGGGTATTGCACAGTCATCAGAAGGAATGTCAATCTTCTAAACCATAATACAACCTTCACAGCTTTAACCATCATCACTGTATTCTTTGGCACAAGCGCCTACAATTATCCTTTTACCGTTAAAATGTCGGCCACCTCTTTGGCCTTTCCTGATAGTAATAGTTCCTTATAATCAATGTCTTTTAACCACCTTCAACTAAATTTTCTACCTCATTTCCATCACAGCTGATGTGAAGAGGTTTTCACTAAAATCTAATGAGTGAAAAAAAAATCACCATTTTTTTTCCACAAGTTATTGCCTCAGTCTTTAGAGGTTAATCACTGTCACGACTGACTCTCAATTATACTTAGAACATCTTTTATTTTAAGTCCTAATTGCCCTGAACAATTTCGACCATTACTGGTTCGATCCATACCTTCTCGTGGTTTAACACGTGCCTCACTTGGCATCAATATAATTACGTCATATTTCCTTTATCAACATTTCTATTCTTGAGAAATTTGAATATTACCTATCTCCTTGTAAAACCTCTAAGGTTATCCTTCAATCGTTCCTCCTGTATTCCCTAGATACAGGGCATATCACAATACCATATACTAATACTAGAATCATTGTCTATATACTTTTGAAAAAAATTTCTCCACTGATCCTTTAAAGGTTGTTGTTACCTTAATCCTTTCCAATTCATACTGTCAAAACTCACACTGTCCCTATTAAGGGTGAAATTCCAACCTTTATGCATTCCCCTATGATTCATTTTAAGTTACCAATGTTCTATCCTTAATTCCACCTTTAAAAGGTACCTGCATCCTTCCATGGATAAATCAAGTCATATTTCCTTGATAGATTATCTTATTCATCATTCCCCACCTCGATAGTCTATACCTAACTTCATAATAGCATCCTTATTCAAATTGAGGTGAATCCATATGGCCTCCAAAAGATAACAATGGTCATCCGCTTTTCTTTCCTGATTTGGTAATGATCACATGGATGATCTGGAAGATATTGGTCGTGTTCAACGTGAACTTCTTCTTAATAAATCCTTATTTACTTTTGTTGTTTATCTCAACAGTCATCTCAATGTTGGGATATCTTTCATACCTGGCGTCTCCCTTCCTGGGTATCAAGCCACCGGTCTTACACTTCACCTTCTTGAAGGTCACTTCCTTCATCCAATTTTCTTAATTTCTTACTTTCTTGTCTCCTCAGTCTATCCGCGTCTCATTATTTATCCTTCGAATTATCTCAAGGTTTCCTCAAATCCTCCCAACTTACAGGGGATAAAATGTACATAACTCGTATGCCTTCAACCATCAACTTTAACTCATGGTGAATCACCCTCATACCAATGATTACATACTTTCCTATTTCTATTGCTACGAGTCTTTAGGGTTTCCTCATACCCAACTCCCTTATCATTTCTCAAACTCTATTGCCTTTATATTCCTTTCCACTTCAGTTTCTTTTTATTTTCCTTTCTCTTATCATTATTTCACGAACCAATCACAACATAAGCATTGATTTCAAACATCCCGTCATTCCGGATTCGTGTCCTCAAAACGAATCTTGATAACTTTTACAACTTAGATTCCTAATTCATCATACTCGTCTGCCTTTGTTCTGGCTCTAAAGCTTTTACGCTATCTCCATAACCTTGGGAATTACTTTCTCGAAACAATTGATTGAACTTTAATCAGTTTATTATAATCTCTTGCTTCGTGCCTTCCTTGGCCTTTCACCAGCGGGTGGTCTCTCTCTTAGGAGGGTAAGTGATAAAAACAGTCTTTTGTGATTCGTCAATCATTTAGAATCTCAAATGATTCCTATATTTCCTTTAGCCAGGCTCTTGCCTCGACTGGGTCAGCTTGTTCCTTGGAACTCTGAGAGCTTAGCGACTTAGAGGTCCTGAAAGAATTTCACACCATATTGTTTCCTCAAGGTGGTGGTTGGGGATAATAGTCTAAGTTCTGTCTAGACTGGTCCATAAATTGTCGTATAGGAGTACCATCTCGGGTCTCCTTTCCTTACTCGACTTTATGTTTCCTTAGTATGAAATGTTTCAACCTTCTCCCATAATCGGGGTTATCTTATACATTAAAAACCTTGTTTTCCACTCTATTATGTTATGGATTCTTTCTTTCTTGATGGCAACCTCCCTGACTATCACATTCAGGGTTTGCCCTAAATCTTATTCCTCAAACTATGGCTCTCATCTAAGTTCTCATCCTTAAGCTCTTGAACTTTTGGAACCCAAATTCTGTAGGAATACCTCATTATTCCCTTATCATTTTTCTCGGTATTAATCTTTTATCTAATTGTTGGCTCTCTGCCTTCATTCATCACTTTTTCTGGCACAATATGTTCTTTTCCGATAATTCGGTCTGTATTGCAATCTCAAACAGCTTTTCGGTACCGGCTTCGGTTACCTTCACTACTATTTCCAAAATCTCTTATAAACTCTCCCAAAGACATTATCATCTTGAGTCTCTCCTTTTTACTAAGGGCATCAGCCACCACATTGGCTTTCCCCGAATGATAAAAAATCTCCCAATCATTATTCTTGATTAGCTCTAACTGCCTCCTCTGGCATATGTTGAGCTCTTTCTACGTGAAAATGTACTAGAGCACTTATGGCTTAGGTAATTCTCGCACTTCTCTCCATACAAGTAGTGCCTCCAATCTTTAGGGTAAAACTATTGCCACGAGCCTAAGCTCATGGGCGGGGATATCGAATTTCATATTACCTTAATTGTCTTGACGCAGACGCGATTATCTTGCTGTGCTAAGAAGTACCCTAATTCCATATGCGAAGCGTCACTTACAAATCACAAAATCTCCTTTTCCATCCGGCAATGCCAGCATAGGGAACGTCACCAACCTTTGCTTCAGTTCTTAAAAGTTGTTCTCGCATTTCTCTGTCCATTCGAACTTCTCAGTCTTATGAGTAAGCCGCGTTAAAGGGGCTACTATCTTTACAAACTTGAACGAACCTCCGGTAGTGACCGACCAATCCTACCTCTGGTAGTTTCCCTAACCATGGTTATCAATTCCTCAATGGTCCTTTATTCATTCTTGTCAGGATCCTCCTTGGGATCCTCCTCAACAACTATCCCTTTTAGGACAACCTCCTCAACCGCTACATCCTCAATATCAACATCATCCGGTCCTGCGTTAGGACGCTCTATCGGATCCATAATCTGATTTCCAATGAGTAATAAAACATCATCGCGTTGTTGCTCCTCAACCTCAGGGTTCGGAGTTCCGCTACCATATACGATAACGAACTACACTCCTATCACGATATTTATAAGGGTTCCCATAAGGGTTTTAACTGTCAGTACTACGTTAGGTAGCCCGACTATGAACTTGGCAAGAGTTCTTATTACCTTAGTGAACTTATTATCTTAACGTCCCATCATCTCTGAGGTTTATAACGCTTAGCTCTAATACCATTTCTGTAACACCCCCAAATCCAGGGTCGGGGATCCGGGTTGTCACGAGTTCCATTTCCCTTAATAACACCCAATCTTAATAATTAATCAACTACTCTGTACTGTGACCCCACAATAAACACACACACCACACGTTATAGTCTCAGAGATGAACATCCAAAAATAATCACAAGTCATTTTATTCCACAATTATCTGCCAATACACCTTAAAAGGTTTTCTGAATAAATTTACATTTTCTTTGCCATTATTACAATTCATAAGTATACATAAATCTGGTACATCAAAAGTTGAAGCCTAGTCTATTGGTAGTTCCCACCTTAACTACAGCGACTTCAATGCCTATAGGAAGCTGCAGAACGTTTCCTATCCGCTCGCGAATTGGGAGCTTGGTCCTGTTCATCTTGTCTATCTGATGTTGTGTGATGAAAGAAGAAAGCAAGGGTGAGCAGCAAGCCCACCAAAATAATATGTATAATAATTAATAGTATATGAGCCTTCTCATAGTACTCATGAAAGTCTTGGTCAAAAGAAATGAACCAAGTTGATATCTTAATGCGATAAAGTCACAAAATATTCAGTATATATATACATATATACTTTTCAAAATATTGGAAGTCCTCTTCCATGCATAATACACACAGAGTTCCAGTGTATAACTGTATAAAAATATCGTTGCAAGGTGATCTCATATATCTAACCTTGTCTCAACGTTTTTCTAAAAATATTTGTCATTCATAAGACACTTATTAATTAGATATAAGTTTAAAAGTTGAGGTTACCAAATACCCCAATATACTTATATCTTTCCCAATACTACTTGAACTACCACCGTTCAAGTTATAATCAGTTTCAAAAGTTCATCACATAGATGAGACTACAAGACAAGATTTGAATAGATTCAATCTTTGAAATATTATTGAATGAAATAAAGTTACGAGATACTTTATTTAGTCCCGATATATATATATATCCACATATATATATCTCTTAAACATTTCCTGGAACCTCTGTTATGTAAAGTATGAACAGAGTTTGAAACATCCAATGAATTTTGGAAAGGAAAAGAATTTTGGCATAAACCAGATATCTTGCTGATCAGGCAAAGATACCAATAAGTAACCTTTTCTACTGTAGATGGATGAATTCCTCACCGGTCATCACCCTGGCCGCATTAGGACCTCGCGCTAGACCGTTACCCGGCCCCTCACGCGTTGATGGACTGCCACCCAGCCACTTACACTTTCATAGACCGTACCCCGGCCTGTCGCTTATGCCGACTCAATTAGATGGGCTTACTTCCCGAACATTGGGCAAGTAATCAATTCATTTACCAAAACTGCAACCTCGTTGCGAATATAAAACACACCACAGAGCCGGATTCCCCAGGTTTTGAGCGAGTATTTAAATCCCCTTAAAAAGGAAGATCTTAAATATAAAAATGAGTTTTGGGATCCGCTCTAACTTTTAAAAATCATTTTTAAGACTCGAAAACACTTTAAAGAGTGTTTGGAGTAAAGCTGATTTAATGAAGTAAATCAGTCCCCATATATTAGAAAATATCTGAATATTATTATTTAAATAATATTCCCATAAAGAATAATCTTTATAAAAATAATTGAAGTAGAAGTATTAAAACTTATACTTGAAATAAACATTAAATAACCAAAGATATACTTATATGAAAGTATTATCTTTATTTAGATAATCGAAAATAAGTTTGATTATTAACACTTTATTCTCTAATGAAATAAAGAATATATTTCAGTAATAAGCGGAGTCATAATACCTCGAATGAATATTATAAAAAATATTCATTAAATAAAATAAAGGAGTCATACATCCTCAAATGAATATCCAAGTAATATTCAATAAATAATATAAAGGAGTCATAAGTCCTCGAATGAATATTCAAGATAATATTCATTAATAAAATAAAGTTATCGAATAAACCTTATTCGATTAATAGTTTTGAAAACTATAACCATATATATATATAAATATATATATATATATATATATAAAATCTACTCGGGATCCTCGACTCCCGGTTTTAGAAAATGTTTTCACCTTTGGGTCCCTATACCAAGGGTATATGCAAATTACCGATATTCTCTAGCATAGGTATTATCAACTGAACCAACAAATATATATGGCAAGAATACGAAACAGGCATGCATATATATACCATATCAGCATGCTTCAATATATCACAATATTTGCTAATTAACCAACATGCATCTATCGCAAGATAATGCATATACATATATTCATCACAACAACAGTATAACGGGTAGAAAACTTGCCTGAGCGACTTGGGGTGATAAAAGGCTCGGGACGAGTCTGGTAACCTATAAACAAAAAGTAAGTTGGGATTAAACCAAAATCACTTGTAAATCTATACTTTAACTAACTTAGACTCTAACGCTTGTTTTGCGCTCACTGATTCGCTTAAGTCACTCGGGTACCCTCGGCTCCACCATTTTTAATAATTTAACCTTTACGAGTTTTAAAGCGATTCCTTCGCGAGTGTCTTACCAACTGCCTAACACACTTACCATAAATGTTTCATACATTAATTAACCCTTTTTGGTCTTTAACCTATGTTTCAAAGTAAGGCGAGGGGAAAAGTTTCGTTCGCGAAACGCCGTTACTTGAAATGGTCGTTTCTCCTAAACCGTGCATCGGAATCGAACGAACTACATATCAAAACGAAGCTCGTAACATGAGCTATCTAAAAATGGCAGTGGTCATAATCTAGCAGGGGGTTCTCGGGTCCTAATGCTATGCACAAAAACAGTCCAAAGAAAATCGGACGTTACGACGGCTATGTTTACGCGATTTCCAATATTTTAAACCATTCAAACCCATTCCAAATCAACCTCAAATCCAACATACAACCAACATCCATCCTCATCACATCATAACAACCCCAACCAATTCAATTTAATCATTCATACTTATGCCTAAGCTTAACTTTAATCATACTTAAGTTCTTTTCATCAAAACCTCAAAATTTACCATTCCATTTCACTACCATTTCAAATCCCAAACTCTAATCACAACAACAAGCTACAATATCATCCTACTAATCAAAATCATCTTATAATATATAGGAATCTAGGGTTTGGAGATGGTATACCTTCCTTTGAGTGGTGGGAGGAGCTAGGAAGCCTTAAGAAGCTTTGAGAAGTCTTAAGAATGCTTGGATCTTCAAGAAAAACAAGAAAAACTTCAAGTTAAAAACTTGAAAACACTATTCATAGTCTTCTTCTTTGATTAAATGGAGAAGATGGAGAAGGAATTGATGGCTTAAACTCATGATATAGCCCTAACTAAGCATGAAGATGATTAGGGAATTAACTCACCAATTTAGGAGGCTTGGATCTTGAGTTTTTGAATTCTTGCCCATTTGCAATAGTAAAAAGCCGAGAGCATGATGAACCATGCCTTGGTTTCTTTTTGATTTTGATGAAAATGATTTTGCTTGGCTTGGTTGGCTTGTTTTTGCGTTTGATTTAGTTAATTACCTTGTTGCCCTTGAATTTGTGTGGTTAAAAAGCCACCACACCTCCTTCCTTCCCATGTCATGCTTGTGTCACCTTGCACATGTCATAATGCTCCCACTTATCCACACCTTGTGGTTTGATGATGTCACAATCCCTGGCTTCTTGTACAAGCTTGTCTCTTGGTCACTTATTTGTTTTACGGTTCGCTTATCTTTCGTTCTCGTTTATCGTTTGAGGGATCATACCCGGGATCTTATTACTTAGGTTCCCTTAACCTTTCTCAATATATTGTATTCCTTCTATGATCCTCTCTTATAATCCTTTAATTTAAATCCTTTTTATCCTGTTACCTTATACTCAATTCTCTCCGTATCTTGTGGATTTCCGGGAAAAAATCAAAGTGTTCGGAATTGGATTCTGACGATCTTTACATACACTTATATACCACATAGAGTACTAATAATATCCCATAAGATCAATAACAGAACCCCTACATAGCGTGACATGAAAATTTTTCTCATTCAGCAAAAACACTATTCATAAGGGTTTCAAAAATTTCCAAAAATTGGGGTTATTACAGTCGCTCAGCCAAGTTTTCTACCCGTTATACTGTTGTTGTGATGTATACACTTGTATATGCATTATCTTGTAATAGATGCATGATGGTTATATTAGCAAATTCTTGCGATATATTGTAGCATGTGACATGGTACATTTGCATGCCTATTTCGTATTCTTGCCATATATATCTGTTGGTTCAGTTGATAATACCTATGCTAGAGAATAGCGGTAATTTGCAAATACCCTTAGTATAGGGACCCAAAGGTGAAAGCATTTTCTAAAACCGGGAGTCGAAGATCCCGAGTAGATTTTATATATATATATATATATATATATATATATTATATATATTGGTAATAGTTTTCAAAACTATTAATCGAATAAGGTTTATTCGTTAACTTTATTTTATTAATGAATATTATCTTGAATATTCATTCGAGGACTTATGACTCCTTTATATTATTTATTGAATATTACTTGGATATTCATTTGAGGATGTATGACTCCTTTATTTTATTTATCGAATATTATTTATAATATTCATTCGAGGTATTATGACTCCGCTTAGTATTTATTAATATTCTTTACCTTATTAAAGAATAATGTTCGATAATCAAACTTACTTTTGATATTCAAATAAAGATAGTACTTTCGTATAAGTATATCTTTGGTTATTTAATATCCATTTCAAGTATGAGTTTTAAAACTTCTACTTCGAATATTTTAATAAGGATTATCTTTATGAGAATATTATTTAAATAATAATATTCAGATATTTCTAATATATTGGGACTGATTTATTTTAATAAATCAGCAGTACTCCAAACATTCTTAAAATGTTTTCGAGTCTTCAAAATGATTTTTAAAGGTTAGAGCGGATCCCAAAACTCGTTTTCAAATTTAAGATCTTCCTTTTTGAAGGGGACTTGAATACTCGCTCAAAAATCTAAGGGATCCGGCTCTGTGGTGTATTTTATATGCGACAACAATGTTGTGTTTTGATAAAATGAATTGATACATTACCCAATGTTCGGGAAGTAAGTCCATCTATTGAGGGGGGGGTGGGTCAGCAATAAGCGACAGGTTGGGGTAGCGGTCCTATCAAAGTGTAAGTGGCTGGGTGGCAGTCCCTCAACGCGTAAGAGTGCCGGGTGGCGTTCCAAGGGGCAAACAAAAAGGGGGGGTCCTTATGTGGCCAGGGTGATGACCGGTGGGGGATTCATCCATCACTAGTAGTAAAGGTTACTTATTGTTATCGTTGTCCGGATCAGCAAGATATCCGGGTTTATTGCCAAAATTCTTTTCTTTCCAAAATTCATTGATATTGCAACCTCCCGTTCATACTTTACATGACAGAGGTTTTCCAGGAAATGTATGATATACTATATATGGATATCTATATATATATCTATCTATATATATATATATATATTCTCGGGGACTTAATGAAGTATCTCGTAACTTCATTTCATTCAATAATATTCAAAGATTGGAATCTATTCAAGTCTTATCTTATATTCTCATCTATGTGATGAACTTTTGAAACTAATTTATAACTTGATACGTGGGTAGTTCAAGTAGTATTCGGAAAGAGATAAGTAGAGTTGGAGTATCTTGTAACTTTCATCTTTAAACTTATATCTAGTAACATGATTATCTTGGGCATGTCAAAGATTTTCGGAAAAAACGTTGAGACAAGGTATAGATATATGAGATCACCTTGCAACGATATTTTATACAGTTATAAACGGGAACTCTGTGTTTATTATGCATGGAAGAGGACTTCCAAGATTTTGAAAGTATCTGTATATATACTATACTGAATTATTTTGCGACTTGGTCGCGGTTAAGATATTCAGCTTGGTTCATTTCTTCTTGACCAAGACTTTCATGAGTACTATGCGAATGCTCATATATGTTAATTATTATACATATTATTTGGTGGGCGTGTTGCTCACCCTGGCTTTCTTCTTTCATCACACAACATCAGATAGACAAGATGAACAAGATCAAGCTCCCAATTCGCGAGCGGATAGGAAACATTCCGCTAGTTTCCTGTAGGCGTTGATGCCATTGTAGCTGAGGTAGGATCTACAATAGGCTAGGCTTTCAACTTTGATGTACCAGATTTATGTATATTTATGAATTGTAATAATGGCAAAGAAATGTAAATTTATTCAGAAACCCTTTTAAGGTGTATTGGCATATAATTGTGGAATAAAACGACTTGTGATTATTTTTGGATATTCATCTCTGAGACTATAACTTGTGGTGTGTGTGTTTATTGTGGGGTCACAGTACAGAGTAGTTGATTATTTATTTAAGATTGGGTGTTATTAAGGGAAAATGGAACTCGTGACAACCCGGATCCCCGACCCGGATTGTGGGGGTGTTACAGAAATGGTATCAGAGCTAAGCGTTATAAACCTCAGAGATGATATGACGTTAAAATAATAAGTTCACTAAGATAATAAAAACTCTTGCCAAGTTCATAGTCGGACTACCTAACGTGGTACTGACAGTTAAAACCCTTATGGGAACCCTTATAAATATCGTGATAGAAGCGTAGTTCGTTATCGTATGGTAGCGGGACTCAGAACCCATGAGGTTGAGGAGCACAACGCGATGATGTTTTATTACTAATTGGAGATCGGATTGTGGATCCGATAGAGCGTCCTAATGCAGGACCGGATGATGTTGATATTGAGGATGTAACGGTTGAGGGTGTTGTCCTAGAAGGGGATTGTTGCCGGGAGGATTACAAAGTCAGCAGGGAAGAAGAGTTATCCACCTTGACCAAGACATCCTCCACTATACCACGTGGATAAGCGATGGAATGGTCAGCTAGTTGCAATGACATGTATGTTGGTTCGGCTCAGGCAGACCAAGCTTCTTAGAAGATAGATAAGGGCATCAGATTGATGCTAGCTCCTAAATCACATAAACACTTGTCGAGACGACAAGTTTCTGATGGTGCAAGGAATAGTGAAGCTTCCAGATCTTTAAGCTTCGGAGGCAACTTCTGTTGCAGCACAACACTGCATTCCGCCGTTAGAGCAATGGTCTCTAAGTCATCGAGCTTCACTTTCCGAGAGAGAATACCTTTCATAATCTTGCATAGCTAGGCATCTGTTCAAGAGCTTCAGCGAAAGGTATGTTGATATGAAGTTTCTTGAACACCTCCAGAAACTTCTCAAACTGCTTATCCAGCTTTTTCTTCCTGCAGCCTCGTAGGAAAAGGAGGTGGAGGATAGATTTGTTTCTCCCCTGTATTACTCCTCAGGAGGAGTGTGTTCCACAGCAGTCTTCCTTGGTTCCACCTCTACTTCCTTCTGCACATCTTCTTCAGCCAAAACTGCATTTTCTGAATCTTGAGATTTTTCTGGCTCTTCGTCTTGCTGAACTTGGGGGCTTGCGACCTTTCCAGACCTTAAGGTGATGGCGTTCACCTGTTCTTCAACTTCCCTCTTGCCTGAATTTGTTTCTGTATCACTAGGAAGCGTTCCTGGTGGTCGATTCAATAAGGCATTAGCAATTTGCCCTATTTGATTCTCCAGATTCTGGATAGAAACAGCCTGGCTTTGGCATATAAGAGCCTGGTTTGTGTACATAAGCCTCAACTCCTCCAATTCATATTTTTCATTCGAAGATAGACCTGCATCATTAGTTTGTTGTTGAAGTTGGAGTTGTTGTCTTGTGTAAATTGTTGCTGAAAACCAAGAGGGTTAAATAGCTTATTTGCAAACTGCTGGAATGGCTGTTGCATCGTATTCCTGATTGTTGCTCCAGCTGAAGTTAGGATGATTCCAGTTTCAGGATGATAAGTGTCTGGAACTGGTTGCTGCGATCTCTGAAAGTTGCTCACAAACTGAGCTGAGTCGCTAGATATAGCGCATTGTTCTGTCACATGCGGACCTGCACACAGCTCACAAAACACTAATTATCTGCTTAACACCATAGTTAGCCAGAGAATCGATCTTCATAGACAACGCCTTAGTTGAGCAGTGATAGCTGTAGCTGTATCCACTTCAAGAACTCCTGCTACCTTGCCCTGTGGATATCTCTGGGTTGGATACTGATATTCATTAGCAGCCAATCAGTTCAATTAGATCATAAGCTTCCTTATAGCTCTTTGCTCAAAATGCTCCGCCTGATGCTGCATCGAGCATGGGTCTGGACTGTGCTCCCAACCCATTGTAAAAACAAGTGATGATCATCCAATCAGGAATTCCATGATGAGGACACTTCCTAAGCATCTCCTTGTAGCGCTCCCAAGCTTCACTTAGCGATTCTCCCGTTTGCTGCGCAAATTGAGTAATAGCATTCCTGAGTGCAGCTGTCTTCGCCATAGGGAAGAATTAGTAAGAAACTTCTGAGCAAGATCTTCCCAAGTAGTAATCGAACCAGCTGGTAGAGAGTGTAACCAGCTCTTAGCCTTGTCCTTCAGAGAGAATGGGAACAGTCTCAGCTTCACAGCATCTTCAGAAACACCGTTGAACTTGAAGGTGTCGCATATTTCAATGAAATCCCTAATGTGTGTATTGGGATCTTCCGTTGGAGAACCCCCAAACTGGACTGAAGTCTGTACCCATTGAATTATGCCAGGCTTGATCTCAAAGGTATTAGCTGTGATAGCTGGCCGGACAATGCTAGATTGAATGTCATTGATCTTGGGTTGAGAAAAATGCATCAAGGCTTTCGTTCGTGCTACTGGATCTCCCATTGTAATGAGTACCTGAAACATAAACAAATAAACCGTGAAAGTAAAAGAATCTGAGTCAGTGAACTTTAACGACCACTAATGACAAGCACATAAACTAAAAATTAACACCGAGTCCCCGGCAGCGGCGCCAAAAACTTGTTAGGGCGAAAACACGTGCTAATATTCACGCAAGTATACGCGTTCACAAGTAGTATAAGATATAAATCAGATTCATTCCCACAGAGACTGGTTTAGGTTAAGTTCAATTTATGCACCTATGCAACAATGTATGGTTATCGCTCAATGCTAAGACAAATAACAAATTGGGTTTTTATTAAACTAAGAGATTATACTAAATAACATTAACTAAGAGAATTGAAGTTGAATTACTATATATGACAAACATGGGATCCTAACTTCATTAAATACTTCGTTCAATAGCCTTCTCGTTCTTAACCTTAGCATGTGATGGTGAGGACACTAATCAGATAACACGAAACTGATAAACGCCAACTTTCGTTGCACGAGTACCATTCTACCAGACATCCACAAAAGAGATAGAAGCTGAATAGGCACCAATTATATTGAGACCCTATATGTCTATAGAATTTGACAACATAACGGTTTAAGAACAAGTTATCTATCTTGATTACATAGGGCAAGTAAAACGGTTAGAGTTACCTACGAATCATGTATACACATACAAGAACCTATGCTAGCATGGCAAGTTCTAAACCTCTATATCACTGTCGCTTCAATAGAGATTAACACGCTATCTTATATGTTAGCTACGCACATAAGACGAATAAGCACAACCATACTAGGATATCAATCAATCACCACACACGAAGATATCGAAACAATTAACTATTGAAATCCATAAGTAAATCCGCTAGAACCCATGACAACGATTAGCCCATAATCGAACTCATCGTCACCATGGGTTCCAATGAAAGCATGGTATAAACAAGGTCTTAATAAACTAAATAATAATCAAAGTACGAATAAACGAGATCTAGGTTCAACAAGAACGAAAACGAGCATCCAAAGTTACAACTAATTCAAAGAATCACAAGTTGAAAACAAGATCTTCTTTTCGGAGTTGTTCTGTGCTTCTAGGTCTTCTCCTTGGTATCTCAATCTTCCCGGATGATGAAAACCCTTTTTTTTTAAGTATATATACGCCCCTAGTGGACCTGGCCCCTTAAAATCGTCAAATTCTACTCAAAAAAGGCTTTTTCAGCGAAATCAGCGACCAGCCGCGCCCTGAGCGGCCGCTCAGCTCTCCTGAGCGGGCGCTCAGCTCTGCTGAGCGGCGCGCTCAGCTCTGCTGAGCGGGCGCTCAGCTACTGACTGGAAAAATATTCTGATGAATCTTGTTTTGACCATAACTTGAGTTCTACTCGTTAGAATTAGGCGATTCAACTGCCCACGCGAAGCTATTGAGATTCTCTACAACTTGACAATGGCCTTGGATTCCAATTCTGAACACTTTTCATCATATTTCCTTTAAAAGCTCTTTTCTTCATTAACTGATACCTGAAATGCAATAACACAAAAACACATCAAAATACCAACAACTTGAGTCCAAAACACCAATTTAAGCTTGTAATAAAGCGTTCCAAGTGAATATAAAATCCACTTATCAACTACCAGAGGTTCGTTCAAGTTTGTAAAGATAGTAGCCCCTTTATCACGGCTTACTCGTAAGATCGAGAAGTTCGAATGGACAGAGAAATGCGAGAACAGCTTTTAAGAACTGAAGCAAAGGTTGGTGACGGCCCCTATGTTGGTGTTGCCGGATGGAAAAAAGGAGATTTTGTGATTTGTAAGTGACACTTCGCATAAGGAATTAAGGTACTTCTTATACAGCACAGCAAGATAATCGCGTCTGCGTCAAGACAATTAAGGGAATATAAAATTCGATATCCCCACCCATGAGCTTGGGCTCATGGCAATAGTTTTGCCCTAAATATTGGAGGCACTACTTGTATGGAGAGAAGTGCGAGATTTACCTAAGCCATAAGTGCTCTAGTACATTTTTTTTACGCAGAAAGAGCTCAACATATGCCAAAGGAGGCGGTTAGAGCTAATCAAGGATTACGATTATGAGATTCTTTATCATCCAGGGAAAGCCAAAATGGTGGCTAATGCCCTTAGTGTAAAGGAGAGACTCGAGATGATAATGTCTTTGGGAGAGTTGATAAGAGATTTTGAGAAAATGGAAATAGATATGAAGGTAACCGGAGCCGGTACCGAAAAGCTGTTTGAGATAGCAACACAGTCCGAATTATCGGAAAAGAACATATTGTGCCAGAAAAAGTGATGAAGGAAGGCAAAGAGCCAACAATTAGATAAAAGATTAATACCGAGAAAGATGAGAAAGGAATAATGAGGTATTCCTACAGAATTTGGGTTCCAAATGTTCAAGAGCTTAAAGATGAGATCTTAAATGAAAGCTAGTTTGAGGAATAAGATTTAGAGCAAAACCTGAACGTGATAGTCAGGGAGGTCGCCATCAAGATAGAAGGAACCCATAACATAATGAAGTGGAAAATGAGGATTTTAACGTATAAGATAACCCCAAGTATGGGAGAAGGATGAAAAATTTTATACTAAGGAAACAGAAAGTCGAGTAAGGAAAGGAGACCCGAGACGGTACTCCTATACGGCAATTCATGGACCTGTCTAAAAAGGACTTAGACTATTATCCCCAACCACCACCCTGAGGAAACAATACGGTGAGAAATTCTTTCAGGACCTTTAAGTCGCTAAGCCCTTAGAGTTCCAAGGAACAAGCTGACCCAATCGAGGCAAGAGCCTGACTAAATGAAATATAGGAATCATTTGAAATTCTAAATGATTGACGAATCACAAAAGACTGTTTTTGTCACTTACCTTCCTAAGAGAGAGGCCACCCGCTGGTGAAAGGCCAAGGAAGGCACGGAGCAAGAGATTATAATAAACTGATTTAAGTTCAGTCAATTGTTTTCAGGAAAGTACTTCCCAAGGTTATGGAGATAGTGTAAAAGCTTTGGAGCCAGAACAAAGACAGACGAGTATGATGAATTATGAATCTAAGTTGTAAAAGTTGTCAAGATTCATTCTGATGACAAGAATCCCAGAACGATGTGATGCTTGAAGTCAATGATTAGCGGGTTCATGAAATAATGATAAGAGAAAGGAAAATAAAAGAAACTGAAGTGGAAAGGAATATAAGGCAATAGAGTTTGAGGAATGATAAGGGAGTTGGGTATGAGGAAACCCTAAAGACTCATAGCAATAGAAAATAGAAAAGTATGCATTCGTCAGGATGAGGGTGATTCACCATGAGTTAAAATTGATGGTTGAGGGCATAAGAGATACATATATATTATCCCCTGTAAGTTGGGAGGATTCGAGGAAACCTTGAGATAATTCGAAGGATAAATAATGAGACGCGGATAGACTGAGGAGACAAGAAAGTAAGAAATTAAGAAAATTGGATGAAGGAAGTGACCTTCAAGAATGTGAAGTGTAAGACCGGTGGCTTGATACCCAGAAAGGGAGACGCCAGGTATGAAAGATATCCCAACATTGAGATGACTGTTGAAATAAACAACAAAAGTAAATAAGGAATTATTAAGAAGAAGTTCCCGTTAAACACGACCAATATCTTCCAGAACATCCTTGTTATTGTTACCAAATTAGGCAAGAAAAGCGGATGACCATTGTTATCTTTTGGAGGCCATATGGATTGACCTCAATTTGAATAAGGATGCTATTATGAAATTAGGTATAGACTATCGAGGTGGGAATGATGAATAAGATAATCTATCAAGGATATATGACTTGATTTATCCATGGAAGGATGCAAGTACCTTTTTAAAGGTGGGATTAAGGATATAACTTCGATAACTTGAGATGAACCATAGGGGAATGCATGAAGGTTGGCATTTCACCCTTAATAGGGATAGTATGAGTTTTGACAGTATGAATTGGAAAATATTAAGGTAATGATGACCTTTAAGTATCAGTGGAGAAAATTTTTCAGAAACATATAGATAATGGTTCTAGTATTAGTAAAGGGTATTTTGATATGCCCTGTATCTAGGGAATACAGGAGGAACGATTCAAGGATAACCTTAGAGGTTTTGCAAGGAGAAAGGTAATATTCAAATTCTCAAGAATAGAAATGTTGATAAAGGAAATATGACGTAATTATAATGATTCCAAGTGGGGCACGTGTTAAACCACAAGAAAGTATGGATCGAACCAGTAATGGTCGAAATTGTTCAGGGCAATTAGGACTTAAGATAAAAGATGTTCTAATTATGATTAAGAGTCAATCATGACAATGTTAACCTCTAAAAGACCGAGGCAGTAACTTATAGAAAAATAGTGATATATTTTTTACCAAAGCGTAAGGAAGAGCATTTTTACACAAGCAGTGATTGGAAATGAGGTAGAAAATTTAGTTGAAGGTCATTTAAAAGTCATTGATTGTAAGGAAATTTTACTATCAGGAAAGGCCAAAGAGGTGGCCGACACTTTAAATGTAAGAGGATAATTATAGGCGCTTGTGCCAAAAGAATACAGTGATAATGGTTAAAGCTGTGAAGGTTGTATTATGGTTTGGAAGATTGACATTCCTTCTGATGACTGTGCAATACCCAACCGTAATAATAGTTGGTAAAGGTTAATTCGTGTAATCACCATGAGCGGGCTATCTATCTTAGAAGGTCCTATCCTGAGGATAATCCAGGACCATGTTTCAAAAAGGACTAAACGAACCTTCGAGTTAAGTCTTCTATTGAAGGTATATGATTAAGAATGGTATTAACCTGCTATCGTTGCTTTGATTGAAACTCTTCTGCAATTTTATCTGCTTCATGTCATGTATGTATGTCAGGATCAGGAGTGTTCTTCATGAATCATGAAAGGTGATTATGTTAACTCCTTAGAAGAATTTGATACGACAGTTATGGACTCCGTATGGTTAGCTATTAAGATTCCAAGGGAAATGAATGACGACAGTAGGTCAGTGGTGGACCATAGTAATGCAGCTATGATTCTGCGAGTAATGAGCTGATTACAACCGTGAGAGTTGTATTGGAATAGATGTTGAGGTTGAGTACCACTAATCGGGTCGTGGTAGTGTATAAGTTATCATTGATAGACTAATTAAGTAGAGTATCTACCTATGGAATATTTATTCCCTCTTATGAAAAGAGAGTCGTATTACTATACGAGGAAGGTTGCGATGCAAGCATAGAATTCTAGTAACAATGATGTCTAGAATGAGATCCCAGATTCGATTTTCGATATCGAGGGAGTTTCAATGGTGATTGTGTATAGCTCGAGGAAGAGCATGGGTCCATAGAATGATGAACGGAATAGCAAAAATAGTGAGGCATGTGAAATACGATGCTATAATACTTGATGTTGATATAAATACATATATGTTTTGTTCTCCTATGACAAACCTCTATAATTCAGAGGTAAGTTCCAAGCCAGATATTTGTGGCAGTATATTTTTTTTATATATATACAATTCTCTTCAATTCGTTCTTTTCTCTCATTTTCATTTCATGTAAGTTGAGAAGAACAACCCTTCCAGAAGG
>NW_027418637.1:0-124280 GCF_009905375.1 Apium graveolens
TTCATTTTCTTCAAAATGAAAGTATTCATACTGTTGAATGAGAAGCTGCATTTTGTTTTCTTTCACTTGTTCTGTACCTTCACACAGTAGTTGAACTGTGTCCCAAACCTCTTTGGCAGTTGTGCAATTTATCACATTATCAAACATATCCATGTTAAGACCATTAAACAAAATGTTCATAGCCTTCTTATCCTTGTGGACTTCTTCTGTGTCTTCCATTGTCCATTCTGCTCTAGGTTTTGGAATGGATTGACCAACAGCAACTGTGGCTGTAGCAACTGTTGCTACTTTGTGGGGAATGTGAGGACCATTCTCAATGCAGTTTACATAACCTTCATCTTGGGAGAGTAGATGAAGGTGCATTTTCACCTTCCAATGGTGATAACTGTCTTTGTCAAGAACTGGGATCTTTACTCCAATATCCTTCTTACTCATCTTTGTTAGATTCCAAGATCTTTAAACTCTTTGTATGTCAAGAGCCTGCTCTGATACCAATTGTTATTCCTAGTGGACTAACAATGAGATTTACAGAAGGGGGTTGAATGTAAATCTCAAAACTTTTTCAAGTTTTGAGCAGTTTATGAAAGTTGTGTGTTCAAGAAGAACAAGTGTGTGAATTGCTTTAAGCTAATACAGACAGATATATATTCAAGCACAAATGTAAAGAACACAACATACCTTAAAAACTTTTCTGGTGGATTTGTTGTTCCACCAGAGATGGTATATTAGAAAATCTGTGATTAAACAATGTTGATCACAGCTGCATCCTAGTACAAACTAGATGAATTTTCTCTCAATATTTTTCTAAACAGCTCTGGAAAATCTCTCTTCTAATTACTAGCTTCTACTTGGTTTATATATTACCAAGTGTACAAGTGAAGAACAATATAAAATACAGTAATAAAATAAGATCTTCACTTGCTTCTTTTCCTGTTCACTCCAGTACTTTGTTGACTATTGCATCTTTGTACCAGAGAAGAACGGCTGCTTTTTCTGTTGTTCCTGAAATTCGGCTACCACATCTCAGTTGTCTCTATCAACCCATGTGCCTCTGTCTGTAGGTACAACTACCTCTTATCAACGGCTAATCATCAGAACATCCGTTGAAGCTTTCATCCGTTGATGCATTCATCCGTTGAAGGATGTTATCCGTTGAAGCTTTCATCCGTTGATGCACTCATCCATTGAAGGATGTTATCCGTTGATGACTTTATCCGTTGAAGCTTTGGAGACATCCGTTGAAGCTTAGCTTCTCATCCGTTGAAGGTCTTTAAGTCATCCGTTGATACCACTTCACTTATACAAAATTACAAGGCATGAAGTATTTACAATTGGCCTTCCTATCTGCATATCATCTAGTAGTCAACATGACTCATAGTTTCTCTCAACTTCCAAGAATTACATTTTAAATACAGAGACTGAAATATGCTACAACACTAGACTTATTTCTAAGTAAAGCTACACCATCAACGGATAGCCAAGGTGGTCTTATCCGTTGAGGCTACAGACACTAAATTTCTACTTAAGTATTTTGTTAAACATATCATCAAACTAATGCACATACATTCCTAACATTTGTTTTTATTACGGGCTTTATCTATTTAAGTGTTTAAATAAGATATACCATAGTTTAGAGTAAAGCTTTTTATGGATTATGATGAGATCATAATAGTGAGACCTAAAAGATGATAACTCTAAACTTAAATAGTTCCTGATCATAGGATTACTAACTGGTAATTAATAATCCGCAAAGATCGGTACATTATATGCTTGCTTCATTATGAAGGATGTCTGTTCTCATAGACATTTGTGTGGTGACACTATAGCTAGTATGTAGGTGCTTATTATAGAATAAGTTCACTGAACATGACTCGCACAGCTGAACAACTGATGGAGTTCACTCACGTGTCAGCAGTTGTTCACATAGTGATAGTTGTACTAGTATCCTTAGACTTGAGGTCATCATAGTCATCTTGTGTACACTGAACTATGCTTTGGTTTAGTTCTTAGTCTCCAGGGACAGTTATTAGGGCTCTACTGGGTATAGGAATTTGTACACGAAGATAGTGTATGATCAATAAAGGATCTACCCCTTCCAGTGAAGGAAGCGAATGTTCAAGGCTGATCCACTTATGCTAGTTCAGGAATCTCTGGCCAGAGTGAATGAAATTAGAAAGGAGTTTTTAATTTGCATAGAACTACGCATAGTAAATGGTAAGCAAGTGATTAAATTAGATAGGCTTGACACGAGATCCATGCCTTGTATTTAATCGGGACATTGTAGGGTAGAAAGAGTTTATTGTACGGTAACTATTCACTGAATAGGTTCTTGGTATTCTAAGCAGTGAATTCATATTATCCGGATAGTCGCGATATGCTGAGAAGTATCCCTCACGATATAGAATAAATGTGATTAATTAATTAATCATATTTAATAAATTAGAGAATTTATATAAATAATGATAAAATAGTTTTATTATTATTTATTTCTACTACCGGCTTAATATTGAACCTACAGGGTCACACCATAAAAAGAGAATGATTTAATGGTGGAGGAATTAATTAATAATGGCTAATAATTATTTATTTATGAAATAAATAATTAATTGGCAAATTTAATAATTGATTAAATGAGATTTAATTGATTATAAATTAAAATTCTTAATATAATTAATTAAGGATTTAATTTTTGGAAATTAAATCAAGAGAGAAAAAGGATTAATAATTATAAGGTGTTTTAATTATTAATGAGAATAATAAATGGGATAATAATAATAATATTTATGGGAAAATTTCAGCTGAAAATTTTGCCTATAAATATATTATTATAAACCCTATTTTGATTCGAACCCCAAAAAAACCCAAAAGTTTTAGAAAACCAAATTCTCTCCACCTCCTCCTCCTCCTTAACGTCGTTTTCTTGGTGGATACCGGTGGAGTGCTTCGCGTTTGAGGAGCAGCTGCTAAGGATCTCCGATCGTTGCTCTTGGATTAAAGGTTAGTAATTGATCCCTATGTTTTTACCACGATTTATATGCTTTTATTTGGATTTAGTATGTGTAAAAGTGTTTTACCATGCCCCCGCTGCGATTAAAATCCAACACCTTTTGAGATAGTTTAAGTTATAAAGTTTGTAAGAATGTTTAATATTCAGTTGTTAGTTTGAATAGTTGGGATTTGGGCGTTTGTAATATAAGTGTGTGTGTGTGGCTTGTGTTCATACTTTAACCTGTTGTGATCCGTGGTAGTGGTAAGTAGGGTCACTGCATGTTGTTATTATCTTTATTATTGTTATAAGCAGGTTATCAATAAGGTGTGTGTGTGGACCCCAAACTTCTGACCCGATTTTGGAGAACGCCATACAAACTCTCCACCCCGTGACTGTTCGAGTAAGAATGAGCTCATTCTTCTCATTAGCAATAATTGTGATACCTCCTTTCTTTGGTACACACTAAACTAGACTCACCCAAGAACTGTCAGAAATAGGATAGATGATCCCTGCATCCAGACACTTAAGAATTTCCTTCTTCACAACTTCTTTCATGATAGGATTTAGCCTTCTTTGCTGCTCAACAGTAGGCTTGCTACCTTCCTCTAGCAGAATTTTATGCATGCAATAAGAAGGGTTGATTCCCTTGATATCTGCTATCGTCCATCCAAGTGCTGATTTGAACTCTCTCAGAATTCTTAAGAGTTTTTCCTCATCACTACCTGAAAGGTCAGATGCAATAATAACAGGAATAGTAGATGCATCACCTAAAAAAGCATACCTTAAGTGTTCAGGTAATGGTTTAAACTCAAGTGTAGGAGCTTCCTCAATAGATGGCTTGAGGCGCTTGGGAGATTTGTTTAGCTCCTCCATTCCAAGAGATTCAAACGGCATATCCATCTTCCTCTTCCAGGGAGAAGCATCCAGATGTTGCAATTGCTCATCACCTTCATCATCATCACTATCAGAATTCCCCAACAAGGCCTTTTATAAGGTATCAGACCTTAGAAATTGATCAAGTTCTGAAGTAACCACAGAATCGACCAACTCCACCTTTAAGCACTCCACATTTTCCGTAGGGAATTTCATGGCATTGAATAAATTAAAAGTTACATCGTGATCCCCACTCGCATGGTGAGCTCACCCTTCTGCACATCTATCAAGGTTCGACCAGTAGCAAAGAAAGGTATTTCCAAGATTATGGGAATCTTCTTATCCTCCTCGAAATCAAGAATTAAAAAATCAGTCGGAAAGATGAGTTTATCCACCTTGACCAAAACATCCTCAATAATGCTCGCGGATATGTAATAGAACGATCAGCCATCTGCAGAGTCATATAAGTAGGCTTTGGATCAGGTAAATATAACTTCTTAAAGATTGACAAAGGCATCAGATTGATGATAGCTCCCAAGTCACATAAGCATTTGTCAAACAACAGCTTTCCAATAGTGCAAGGAATAGTGAAGCTTCCGGGATCTTTAAGCTTCAGAGGCAACTTCTGTTGCAGCACATCACTGCACTCCTCCGTGAGAGCAACTGTCTCTAAGTCATCAAGCTTCACCTTCCGAGAGAGTATATCTTTCATAAACTTCGCATAACTAGGCATCTGTGCAAGAGCTTCAGCAAAAGGTATGTTGATGTGAAGTTTCTTGAACACCTCCAGAAACTTCTTAAACTACTTATCCAGCTTTTTCTTCTGTAGCCTCTTAGCAAAGGGAGGTGGAGGATAGATCTGTTTCTCCCCTGTATTACCCTCAGGAGGAGTGTGTTCAACAGTAGTCTTCCTTGGCTCCACTTCAGCTTCCTTCGGCACTTCTTCCTCACCTACAGCTTCTTCATCCAAAACTTGATAGTGTTCAGGATTTGCAACCTTTCCAGACCTTAATGTAATTACCTTTACCTACTCCTTAGCTTCTATATTTCTTGGCACTTCAGTGTCACTAGGGAGTGTACCAGGTTGACGATTTAACAAGGCATTGACAATTTATCCGATTTAATTTTCCAAGGTCTTGATAGAAACCGCTTGGCCCTTGCACATGAGCCTCAACTCCTCCAATTCAGATTTTTCATTAGACTGTTGCAGCTGGATTTGTTGCCTTAGTGCATATTGTGAAGCGTTTTGAGCACATAAACGCAGCGGAAACAGTAATTAAAAACCGTGAAAAAACAGAATTTTCGAAACCCACCGCAGGATCCATGTGAAAAATAGATATTTAATCCGTAGATCAGATTGTTTACCTTAAGAAGCTTTACAAATTGGTAGACTAATGGAGATCCAAAGCTTGTTCAATCACCACGCATCCCGCTCTCGCGATCTACGCTCTATGGGTATCCACACGAATGCTTGAACTCAAGGATTGGATGTGTACTAGCACAAACCCGTTTCTTCTTGCTCTCTCCATCTTCTCTCTCGGTGGCTAGGGTTTTAGTAAAAGTCTTGCTTACAAAATTAGCCACACAAGAGATATTATATAGAGTGTAGAAAAATGAATTATAACTCTTAACTATTTAGGAGTTATTATTAATTCGAAATTCCTATTTATATTAAAATTAAGTCTCACTTAATTATTTAACAAATAAATTTCAAAATTAATATTAGTAAATTTGAATATCAATATTTATCTAATTAATTAAGTCATACTTAATTAATATTATAAATAATTCGAATTACTTTAATATAATTTAAATCCAATTTAACTTAAATAATCCTTCAAGCATTCTTAGTGTGTGACCCTATATGAAGGTTAAATCCCATCTAGATCATTCATATTTCTCATACAATTCATAATATACCTAATGTCCACTTTTATCATTACCCGGTCAAGGATAACTTTTAATGGAATCAATGTATATTAATTCTCGTATAGAAATATAACGACTTCAGGTCTAAGGACCATTACATCATTATCACTGTGAGAATTACTTATGACACAGCAGACATGTAGAATCTCACATTGGGTCTGTCCAGCACCATGTACATATACATCTACCTGTGTCTTTGACTTTAGTATCACTATACCTATGATCAATGAGATGTGATCATCAGTCAACAAACACACTAGTCTTAATGCATTATTATTGTCCCTTAATAATAATACTCGACTAGGGACCTTTAGGAATATTGATATTATTCTCATAATCTCATTTCTAAGTCACGTACTTAGAGATATAGAATTGCATATCATATTCCAAGGATATTTATTAATCTAACATTTATATCGCAGTATATTAAGAATTAATAAATTATAAAGGGAATAATTGATAAAACATAAACATTAATAATCCTAATGTCTTAAACTAAAATATCATAGTGTTATCTCTAGGGCACAAACACTAATATATTGCGGTTGCTGAAAACTAGGGGGTTGTACTGTTTTGCCGGATACTGCGGATAAGGTTGCTGAACTGCATTCGGAGTGTTGCTCCAGCTAAAGTTGGGATGATTGCGGTTGTTAGGATGATAGGTGGCTGGTACAGGTTGCTGCGACCTCTGAAAGTTGCTCATGAACTGAGCTGATTCACTAGAAATGGCACACTGATCAGTCTCATGGGCACCATCACAAAGCTCACAGACACTAGTGATCTGATTAACTCCATAATTACACAGAGAATCCACCTTCATCGTCAAAGCCTTAAGTTGAGCAGCTATAGCAGTAGCTGCATCCAACTCCAGAATTCCCGCTACCTTGCCCTGAGTTAATCTCTGAGTAGGATTCTGGTATTCATTAGCAACCATCAGTTCAATTAATTCATAAGCTTCATCGTAGCTTTTAGCCCACAAGGCTCCTCCTGATGCTGCATCAAGCATGGGTCTAGAAGTAGCACCCAAACCATTATAGAAAAAGTTAATGATCATCCAGTCAGGCATCCCATGATGAGGGTACTTCCTAAGCATCCCCTTATATCGATTCCAAGCCTCGCATAAAGATTCTCCAAATTGCTGAGAAAATTGAGTAAGTGCGTTTCTGATTGCAGCAGTCTTCACCATAGGGAAGAATTTGGTTAAGAACTTCTGAGCAAGATCCTCCCATTTGGTGATAGACCCTGGTGGTAAAGAATGTAACAGGCACTTAGCTTTATCCCACAGAGAGAATGGGAAAAGTCTCAACTTAATAGCATCTTCAGAAACTCCATTGAACTTGAAAGTGTCGCAGTTATCTATGAAATCTCTGATGTGCATGTTGGGGTCTTCTGTCGGAGAACCCCCAAACTGAACTGAATTCTGCATCATCTGAATCGTGCTCGACTTGATCTCAAAGGTATTAGCCGAGATGGCTGGTCGAACAATGCTAGACTGAATATCAGCGATCTTTGGGTGAGAGTAGTCCATCAAAGCCTTTGGATTCACTTCGGGTTCTCCCATTGCAATAAGAGCCTCTTCTTCTTTCTCAACTAAGATCTCTTCTTCAACTTTCTCCTCGACCATAACTTCTTCCTCAGCTTGATCCAGTGTCCTCTTACAAGACTGAGAACGTGTATACATACACGCTCGCTAGAGTACCTGAAACACGACAAGGAATTAAGTAAGTAACAATGTTCGAGTCACTGAACTTTAATGACCAATGATGACAAACACATAAACTAAAAATTAACACCGATATCCCCGGCAGCGGCGCCAAAAACTTGTTAGCTGCTATAACATGCGCTAATATTCATGCAAGTATACGCGATCGCAAGTAATATAGAATAAATTCTAGTTCGTTCCCATAGGGATAGGTTTAGGTTAATTTCAATCAATGTATTTATGCAACACTAGTATGGTTATTATCCAATGCTAAGACGAATAACAATTTGAGGTTGTTTATACCAGGTTAACTAAGAGATTATACTAAAGAACATAAACTAAGAGGTTAAAGAGATTTGAATAATATATGACACAAACATGGGATTCTAACTTCATTAAATGCTTCATTCAATAGCCTTTTCATTCTTAACCTTAGCATGTAATGGTGATGACACTAATCAGATAACATGAAACTGATAAACGCCAACTTTTATTGTACGAATACCATACTACCAGACATCCACAAAAGAGATAGAAGCTGAGTAGACACCAATTATATTGAGACCCTATATGTCTATAGAATTTGATAACATAACAGTTTAATGCACAAGTTATCTCTCGTGATTACATAGGGCAAGTAAGATGGTTAAAATTACCTATGAATCATGTATAATAAATACATGAACCTATGCTAGTATGGAAAGTTCTAAACCCTTAAATTCACTTTCACTTCATTAAAGATTAATACACTATCTTATAAGTTCGCGACGCTCATAAGACGGATAATCACAACCAAAACTAGGTTATCATACAATCACCACACACTAAGGCATCGAAACGAACTAACTAAATGAATTCATAAATAAATCCGTTAGAACCCCATGATAACGATTAGCCCATAATCGGACTCATCATCAACGTGGGTTCCGATGAAAACATGATATAATAAACGCAGTCTTTATACTTAATAAAACCAAGTATGAAGAGTATAGGTTCACGAATAAGAAAACTAGCATCCAAAGTTACAACTTAAAATAAAGAATCACAAGAATAAATTAGATCTTCTTCGCCTTAGTTGATTTATGCTCTACGGTCTTCTTACGCCTTCTCCTTAAGCTCCGGTACGTCTTCTTATGAAAAACGACCTTAAATTATGTTTATATAGCAGCCCATGCAAATTAGAAGTCTTCTGGATCAAAATTCCATGAGAAATGGGATTTTAATTCCCCACATGGCGCGGGCGCGCGCTGCTTCAGCGCGGGCGGGCTGACATTCTGCTTTTTGGCGCGGCAGCGCGCTTCTTCAGCGCGGGCGCGCCATGCCTCTATAAAAACTTCCTGACTTTTTCCTTTCTTGCTGATTTGAGTTGGTCTTTTCACGAGCTTTTATTCTGGACACCATCCTAACACCAAATTAGCACTAAAACCATGCTAATTCACCTGGCTACCTGGTAAATGCCTAAAATGCAAAAACACTACAAAAATACGTTAAAAACACTAACAACTTGAGTACAAAACACCAATTCAAAGTTTTACGGAGCGTTATAAAGTGTCATAAATGCCACTCAAAATTCACCCAAACTCAAGGGATTGATTTCTTCCAGACCTTTGCATCTGTTGCCAAGATGGCTACTATCAGAGTTATTATTTCTTTGGTATCTATGCAAAATTAGGTCCTGCATTAACTAGACATTACAAATTCTTTTCTTCATGGTGATTTGCATGAAAAAATCTATATGCAAGTGCCTTATGGAGTAACTATTCCTGTTGATTTTGTTGGACCTCATCCAGTCTGCAAATGGATCATATCTCTATGGTTTACGACAAGCACCTAGAGAGTGGTTTACCAAATTTTCTGATGCTCTATTAGAATATTTATTCAAATCAAAGGCTGATAGTTCCCTATTTTTTTTCACACATAATCTACACTTACTGCATTGCTTGTCTATGTTGATGACATAGTTCTTATAGGATCTTGTGAATCATCTATTAAGGTTGTCAAAGATTTCTTACAGTTTAGATTTAAACTTAAAAATCTTGGACATCTACACTATTTTATTAGAATAGAAATAGCAAGATCCAGTAAGGGTATCTATCTACATCAAAGGAAATATGCACTCAGTCTTATTCATCAAGCAGGTTTACTAGCTACAAAACCTAGTAAAATCACACTAGCTGCTCAGCACAATCTTCATCATCTGTTTGGTTCCCCTCTTTCTGATGGAACTCCATATAGGCGTCTCGTTGGTCAACTGATATATCTTACTATCACCAGACCTGAACTTTCTTACCCCGTAAGCATACTTAGCCAATTTCTGGATAAACCAACTGACATTCACTGGAAAATAGCTCTTAAACTAATCAAATATCTCAAACAATCACCTGGTTAAGGGTTACTTCTCTCTTCTGATAGTGCTCTCCAGTTACAAGTGTTCTGTGATATAGACTGGGCTTCATGTCCCATGACTCGCAGATCTGTGTCAGGTTACTGTGTCATGCTAGGAAAATCTCTCTTATCTTGGAAATGCAAGAAATAAAACATTGTTGCAAGGTCCTCTGTTGAGACATAATACAAATCTATGGCTAATGCATTATGTGAAGTGAAATGGGTTTGTAATCTTTTGATAGAACTACATTTTCAAGTTCCTAGACCAATTATTATTGCTTGTGATAACACCTCAGCCATCAGAATTGCAGATAATCCGGTTCTTCATGAGAAAACAAAGCATATTGAACTAGATTGTCATTTAGTTCGAGATCATGTCAAAAGTGATTTTATTCGTCTAGTCTAATTACCAACTGATTCTCATCCAACAAATGTATTTATTAAATCATTGACTGCTTCTCGAATATCTACTTTGCCGAGCAAATTAGGTGTGATGAATATCTTCACCCCTCCTAATTTGAGGTGGGATATTGAGATCAGTCAAAGAGGTCAAAGGCTACCTTTGTAAATAGTGAAAAGAGTTCAGGACATAAATGTAATTTACAACATTTGAGTTAGTTAGAAATGGCGGGAGAATTAGTTAGTAAGTCTCTCATTGTATATAATTAGAACTCCCTTGTATCAACTTCTTTAGTAAAGTATTTTCATAGTTTTTCATGTTCATCTTCTTCATCATTGCTCAATTCCACAAGCTCTTACTCTCTTGTGGGAAGTGATGAGGACTCTCTTTTTTATTCTCTTGCGGGAAATGATCTGGATTTTTTCTCCCTTAATGACGTAAGTGCGTGATTACAGTTGAATCTCGATAAAATAATAATCAATAAAGTAATAATCTTTCTAAAATAATATTTTTTTCCCTGTCCCAACATAATGGACACAATGTATTTTTACTCTAAAGTAATAAACTCACTAAATTAATATTTTTTCTTGATTTCAACCATATTACTTTAAAGAGATTTAACTGTAATTATAAAAACAAAACATAACTATAAGCTACTTAGGTTCAATTACCCAACTATTTTACCCGTAAATATCAAATCAAAGTGTCTGTGATGGTACGATAGCTGCTTCCTGCACTATTTCTATATCCAAATAACTTGGACACCAAAAAAAACAGTAGACAATTATTTAAAATATCTTTAAAAAAGTTATGCAAATTGTATAAAATAAGATAATTTATTTAATCATATTAAGAATCGGTTCAATCAGTTTTTTTCAAATTGATTAGGTCCTATAATCGAAATCGGATCATTTAAACTGGTCCAGTATACATGATACCAATAATTGCAAGTTCATCTGTTGTGTTGATCCTCTAGCACTATCCACGTATTTCAACATAATCTCGTGATTATTATGTAGGATTGAAGAAACGACGAGATGTTGAAGATGACGGAAGCATGACGGAAGTAGGGAATAAGTTATTGATGAGTGGCTTTTAGAATTTTAGTTGCTTTTTATTGCATATGGATACTTTTATATAGGCCTTTAGTGTTTGTAATAGTAGTTTTTGTTCATGTATGATAATTTTTTTATTGAAATATGTCTTGTGATTGGTGTTATAAAAAGTGGAAATCAGACTTAATCGGCGGAGTCAGCGTTCATAAATTAATCGTGTAATTGGGGATTTATCAAAATTATTAATCGAATTATTAATCGACACTAAATTAATATTATTTTTATATGTAAATATTAATATATGTAATTATTTTATTATTTGATTATACAAATACAATAATTACATATATTTATATAAATAAATTTAAAATATGTAATATTATTAAAATAAATATAATTTTTAAGATCTAACTTATGAATTGAGTTTAATTTGAGATGAAAAATTAAGAAAGTTCATTATTTAACCATTTAAAATAGTAATTATGTATACGAAAAAATTATTTTTCTTAAATTTTTAACAAATACAGACTTTTTAATTTTTAAAAATTTTCTATATATTACTATACCAAATTTTTCTCGATTAAGCGATTTTTAACCGTTTGGTCTGATTTTTGACTAATTTCTGTAAAAAATGATCTTTGACCCAAGTTTAGCTTAATCAATTCATTTTTTTACTGAACAACGATTAATCCTGATTAATCACCGATTTTTAGAACACTGCTTTTGATTTATCCATGTAATCCTAGATCTTGTTCAGTTATTTGGAATCATGTCTTGTACTGTTCGTTTGAGAATGAATTTAGGAACAAGAAAAATGCATAAAACCCATAAGAAAAACTCATCACACAGGAATCATAAAGCATAATATTAAAAGAATTAGTTATCAGATACATGACTCATCAAATCCTAATATATCAGTTTAGTCAAATGATCTCATTGAAATAATTTTTCAAATTAATAATTAAATTTAGTCATATTTAGTCAAATTAAAATGATCTCATTAAAATAATTTCAGTGAGTCAAATTAAATGATCTCATTGAAATTTAGTCAAATCAAATTTAGTCAAAATTTTCAACTCGGTCATTCAAAAATGAACTCATTAAAATAATTTTTTAAATTAATAATCAAATTTAGTCAAATGTACAATGAGTGACTTAATTGATACATTTGGACACAGTGAGTCATGTGTTTGCTAATTAACCCAATATATACGGACCTGCTATTAAAATCATAAATTACTAGATGATAAACATTTAGTTACATAAAATATTAGTTTTATTTAGATGAAATTGTTAAAAAGCTTGGTAAATCGTGGATTAGACGAGGTGGGTGATGATAGATAGTGGCTCTGTCATTTAACGATCCCCCCTCCGCATCGATGAAGTTGTTTGTCATGAAATTGTCCCTTCAATTAGGATCCTTAAAGGTAGGTTGGATGTCAACATGAATCTACACATCCCTATCAACATCTTGATCATGTACACGAGCATAATTCTTGATCATCTTGATCAAGAATTATACCATTCTCTAATTGTTTATAAGCTTATCTCTACTATTATAGTCTCTATATCTCTAGTAGATCAGACACAAAAAATCACTAATACATAAATATGTAACACACAAACAATCAATAATAGATGAGCATATAATCACTTATAGATGAGCGTATAATCAGATAAACAAATCACAACTAACATTAATCACATTTATAAGTAAAAAATTAAGCTAAAACTATTCGTTATACAACTTAAAATCACAAAAAGATATAAAAAGCCTAGACTGATAAAAAAATGAGCTTTTCAACATATCAAAACATATAAAACAAGAAAATTTACCTTGATTATCATTAATTTGAGCCAAATCAGCTATAATCATCTTCAAACAACCAATCGAGAAGCCGATTATCTCTTTATAAATCAACAATCACTAAATCTGTGTTTTGAACAATGTTTTCGAAGCTAATTCTTTTTTGAAGCTAAATAACTAATTCAACAATCAACTAATCTTTTTCAAAACTAGATGAACAAAATTTAATGGATTAAAACTAAAAAAATTAGAGAGAGACAGAGAAAGATACGAAAGAACAAGAGAGAGAGCAAGAGAGAGATACGAATGAGAGAGAAACTAAAAAGCAGTTATGAGTTTTAGTGAACAAAATCTATGTCTTTTATATTTTTTAATTAAATTAAATGAGTGGGTGAGATTTAAAGTTATAAAGGAGGAATGCATGGCTAAGATGAGTTTTTAATTTTTATTTTAGGGTTGGTTTCTATTTGATCAAGCCTGTTTTATATATATATGCCTTTTTTCAAATGATAACCCTCTTACATAGAGAATCGTAGAGAATCCTTGGTTTTATTATAGAATTTCATCAAATTCGTTGCTAATGTAGAATAATAATTATATTTAAATATAATAAAATGTTTAACAATTGAAATTTAAAAAAAATAATGGGGTTTTTTCAGAAATACCCAAGTTTCAGAAAATATTTGCAATAATACGGATCAACCTTATATGCAACCTCATATGCAACCTCATATGCAACCCGTGTCCGTATTTTTGCAATTTTTTTGCTAAAAAGTGCTATTTTTGTTAAATTCCTAAAAATAATTGATTTAAAATTTGATTATATTGTGTAATAATTTTGGATAAGTGTGATTTTCCTGTGATTCTACTACAGAATTACTTTAAACTATTTCATCAAATTTCAATGATTTTTTAAATAAAAAATTATGGCACTTCGTTTTTTAATTTGGTAATTAAAATTTGTAACTATATATGATAAAAAATGAAATAAATTTTATATTTTCATTTTTTTAAATAATGATTCTCTACGGAACTCTATCTAAGGGAGTCCTTCATAGATTGTCACTCGTATATATATATATATATATATATATATATATATATATATATATATATATATAGGGGAATGATCAAATACAAACTAAAATTAAAATAGAAACTTAGAACTAATCTAAGTCATTAGATCTGCCTGATCTAATGGTCCCCCCTAAATCAGATCACCCAACTACCTTGCACCCTCCCACACCCAATTTCAGCTTTTCCCCTCCGTTTTTAATTTGATATTTTCCGTCAAACCGTAATTTTTTTTAAAATCCGATTTCAGTGTATTTTTCTACATCTCTCAACGATCGATTTGCATACCATATATGTTATATTTCAAATTAATTTAAAATTTTTTTATTAAGTTTCTAGTTTCCATTCTAAATTGGTTTCTATTGGAGTAGCCCCCTTTATATATATAGGGTCTTACTCAAATGTGAACCCATTTTAAAATGAGATATGAGATCTAATCTATACCACACAAATTTAAAGTTACTTTTAATCTACACCACTCATTTTAAATCTCAACATCATCTTCTCCAACTATCACTTCCTCCATCTTCTTTCTAAACCAAACAATCACCACCTCCAACCACCGGACATCATCATTTCCGGCAACCACCACCTCAGTGACCTCCAGAAAATCAACACCGTCAAAATAAGAAATCACCACCGGAAACACAATAATCACCCCTCCGGCCACCTGTAAACAACAAATCACCAACGGAGAAAAAAAATCATCACAACTGGTCACCACTTTTATCCACCAGATCTGGCCATCAACTCCGTTCATCAACTATGATCACCAATATCATCACAAAAATCACTAGATCTAATTACAAAATACAACGATAAACTTATAACAACCACATCACCACCACCAAATATTTCAACAAATCTAAGCACGAAATAAGTGAAATCGTCGGAGATGGTGGTTCAAAAAGAAAGGAGGAGAAAGAAAGCTTATGGGCGAGGAAGTGGTAACGAGGGGGCGGAGGAAGGAGGAGCAGCGACGTAAGGTTGTGGGGTGGGGTTGTAGCATATTGTGGTTGTTGGTGGTGAAAGTAGGGGGATGGTGGTGGTGTAGAAGAGAGAGAGAGAGAGAGAGAGAGAGAGAGAGAGAGAGAGAGAGAGATCTGGTGGGTGAGTGGTGAGTGTCAAGAAAGAGCAAAGTGCAGGTAGATGGTGGTTATCGGCGGTGGAGCGGAGCAAAAGCGGTGTGGGGTGGGGAAATACGGCAGGGGTGGGGGATGAAGATTAGAGAGATAGGATAGGGTTGGGTAAATGGGCAGGAGAGAAAATGTATGTGTGGATTAAAAGTAAATTATAAAAATATTTTAAAATTGAGGGCGGAGATTAGATCTCAGTTCTCACAATAATGACGGTTCTCATTTGAGTAACTCCGATTATATATATATATATAAATAATCCAAAAAAGTGGAAAAAAGGGAAAAAAAGAAATGGACCAAAATGTTATTTATGGGTGTTAAATGGCCAAAAATGTCAATTTTGAAAATAATGGCCCAAAATGTCACTTTATAACGGCACTTCGTCTTACGTTTTGCATTTTTTTTTCAAAAATGTGTACCGTTTTGATACTTTTTATTTTTTTAATTTATTAATGTGCAAAACTTTAGTTGAGTCAAAACACTACTTCATATATACTTCATATAGCGTTTTGTACCAAAACCTTACTTTATCTATCATTTTGCGCATAAAAAAAATCCAAGTGCCAAAACGCTAGACGAAGTACCGTTTTAGATTTTTTGCATAAACGTTACACGATATACCGTTTAAAATGACATTTAGAGCCATTATTTTCAGGAAATGATATTTTAGACCATTTTTAACCCCAAAATCCCCAAGTAATTGACATTAAGGGTCATTAGGCCGGAGAATTAGTATAAATATTGAGTCACCTGATCCACTTCACTTCCCTTCCTCACCCCTCAACTCTCACACGCTAACAAAAAAAAGAAAGAAGAGAAAGATCAAACACCTTGGTTGATGGATCATCCCAGATTTGTGATATCAGCTGCTGAAGCAGAATCAATGGCCAATCTCTCCGGCCTCTCTGTCCCTCAACTCCTCCCTACTCTCGTCAAATCTGCTCAAACACTCGCCCGTCCCCCCACTTCCAACTACCCCGTCGCCGCCGTCGGCTTATCCTCCGACGGCCGTATTTTCATCGGCGTCAATCTCGAATTCCCCGGCGTCCCTCTTCACCACTCTGTCCATGCCGAACAGTTTCTTGTCACAAATCACGCCTTTCATAACTCTCCTCGTCTTGTTTATATTGCTGTCTCTTCTGCCCCTTGTGGCCATTGTCGTCAGTTTCTTCAAGAACTCAGGCAACCCGGAGATATACAGATCTTCATTACATCCCAAAATGATGTCATTTATAAGCCCCTTTTGTCCTTATTGCCCAACCCTTTTGGCCCTTTTGATCTTTTAGATCAACAAACACCTTTGATTCTTGAATCTCATAACAATAACTTGTCTCTTGTGGAGAACAAGTTTTTGGCAAATGGGGTTGCTCAAGATTTCGAAAAGTTGAAATCTTTAGCTTTGGAAGCTGCTATTGCTTCACATGCTGCTTATAGTCATTGCCCCTCTGGTGTGGCTCTGATGGATGTTCATGGCAAGTTTTATAAGGGTTGTTATATGGAATCTGCTGCTTATAATCCCAGTTTAGGTCCGGTACAAGCAGCATTGGTGGCTTTTGTGGCTAGTGGTGGTGGTGGATATGATGAGCTTGTTGCTGCTGTTGTGGTGGAGAAGGAAGAAGCAGTGGTTAGACAAGAAGATACTGCCAGGTTGTTGTTGAAGATGGTTTCACCTAATTGTGATTTTCGGGTTTATCATTGTTGTTCATCAGTGAATGGATGTGTATAAAGGGGTAAACTTGATTGGGGTATATTTCATTGTAACACGTCTATTGTTGAAATATTTTCCAGAATTGTTGGAAAGATGATGATATGAATTGAAATATGTATGATTGATTTAATGAATGAATGAATTATTATCCCTTCTTTCGTCTTTGTATGACTCCGTCTCCAGCAGTATATGATCATTAGTATGTAATTTCAGATTTCTGGTTGTGTTGGAGTTTTTAAACTTGTTAGCTTTGTTTTGGTGTTAGAACAAGATTAGATATAATTCGGGTTCTTGGTTGTGTCAGACCTTGTCGAAAAAATGATTGAGACGATAATATGAATTAAAATATGTATGATTGATTTAATGATTGAATTAATTATTATCCCTACTTTTGTCTTTGCATGACTCCAGCATTATATGATCATTAGGATCGTAATATCTGATTTCTTTTAAGTTTTAAATTTGTTAGCTTTGTTGTGTTAGGACAAAATTAGATATAATTAGGGTTCCTGGTTGTGTCAGACATTGTCGAAAAAAATGATTGAGCATGCTAAGCCGATCAAATTAGTGCATTTTATTAGTTATTATGCCTCAAGGAGGAATTGTGCTGGTATTTAAGTTTGCTCACTTGGCCATCATTTTTAAGTTTGTTCAGTTGACCTTTACTAAACATTTTTACTACAATTTTTATTCTCTCATTTAAAAGTTTTTGGAGAAAAAATATATTACACATGCGCGTCGCAAGTGAGTACAAGCTGCACTGCAGAATTGTTAGTTTTGTTTTACAGATTCTGATGTGTTTATTCAAGTAATTACCTATTTGGTACCTGTGATATTGTTAGTTGAAAAATGGGAGCTAAGTGGGCTGTTATTGAATTGTTTGTTTATTATATCTATGACTAGGGCTTAGTCCAGTTACTACTTTTTAGTTTCGTAAATGGAATCTTGTGCCTAATTGGAAATGTATTAATAAATTGCCTTATTGTAAAAGAAATGTGCAGGTTTAATGAGGATTTAAGTATTTTTCCGTATGTAGAAGACTAATTCTGAACACATTTGTTCCTCAGACCTCCTCAGGTCTGGAGGAGATTGCTATACCTTGGAGTCAATTGTGTTTGAATTGTGTGAGAGTTGTTGGTTAGGTTTAATTATGATTTGGTTGTCGATTTTGTGTATTTTTTGAATTGATGTGGAAATAATTGTGGATTTTGAGGTTATGGGGTTTTTTGTTGTGAAATTTAGCTGTGGGAAGCGAAGATGATGCAAGCTGGTTCTATACTGGGACCGAATTAGAGGTCTCCTGCTCCAAGGTTGACACCGGGAGGTCCGATTACTCCGGTTCATGATCTTAATGTGCCTTTTGAAGGGACTAAGGAGTACGAGACACGTATTGCTGATATGCAGTTTCCTACTTTTCTCCTGTAAGTTGTCGGACTTTGTGGATTGTGTTTCAAGTTCTGTTGTATTGTGTAAAAGATGGAACATTTTGTTTAATTTTGTGTTTTGTTGTGTGCAGACACCAACTAGGGTACCCATTACCAGGGTCGGGTCAGACACCTTTGCCTGGAACAGCTGATCTGTATAACATTCAAACGGACGGTACTCTTCTACTCCTGGGGAGTACCCTTCTGAGAGTGGTGATGGAGTTTCTGAGATGAAATCTGGAAGACCGAGCCAAGGTAACGATTCTGTGATATTTTGTAATATCCATGTGTTATAAATTCTGTGACGATTCTTCTATTAATGCGCTGCTATCATTTTTCTTTGAACTAAAAATGATATAGAGATTGTAAATTTATTTTTATCTCCTGTTTGATGGGTGAAGATTTTGTTAAGCATAAAAGTAGATCCAGTTTCTAATATTCTTCCGACGAAGGATGCTTGTTCTGTGGAAATATAGAAAGAAATAATGTGCCTACAGGCGACAATATTAGGTTCCTTGGTGTCAGGTATATTATATGTAATAGTACACAAACACTAGTCTTTATACAAAATAATTAACTTATTAGGTTCCCGATTGTCATCAAATTACATGTTAGCCTTTTTACAAATAAATAATAATAATTCTTAGAAATTTTCCATAAAATTGCCATGCATTATAATTTATTAATTAACCTTGAATAGTGCTGCTCCCAGTCATCAGCGGTTACAAGTATGTCACTGTATTAGAAGTTTAAAGAGCAAGGGTAGTATTGGTTTTTAAACGAAGGCACGTAATTAAAGGCCAAGATATCTTGGTGTGATTACTTTTACCAGGATTTTGTGATGCGATAACTATATCACTGTATATTGTATGTGATTTCTTTGATGTTATTACTATATCTCGGATGTGATTACGTATGGGAGGATCAGATATCTAGTAATCTAGACCTCCTCCAGGTCTAGTTAACAGTAAAGGAAAGCTTCTAAGTGTAGAAAAACAAGTTAATCCTAACCAAAGTTCCTTTCTAATGAAAAATGATGTTCTGTTGTGAGCATTTTGGCCCTAAATTTTGCTAAAAAGGCTTACCTAATATATAGTTTCTGTCGGTCTGGTCTGAGCTTATAAGCAAATGCAGTGATACTCAGATTTATATGTCAGTGTTGTGTGCCGTAAGCTGTTAGACAGATAATAAGTTAGGCAGCTAATAATTTTTGAATCTTTAGTTATCACCTACTTTTTTTTTTAATTTCATTGAGTTAAATTCTAATTAACTTAATGTCAAGTACTGTATTATAGTGGCACTTTGGTTGTCCATTATTTGTAGTTTAAATTTGATAATTATGAAACACGTTGATTGTAGCATACATAGTATGTATGATTGGACAGTAATATTTTTAATATATATGATTGGTTAAAAGTTGAGTACTTTAAGAGGGAACTCTCAGTCTAAATGACAATTACTGATAATCTACTACTGAAGTTGAATGTAGATCCACCACTTAAAGGTGATCTAATCACAGACAGCTTACTATAAATAATGTTAATTAATGCATTTGTTTATGTACTTGTTGACCTTAAAAAAGTGTTTTAAAGTTGTAATTAAGTGGGTAGTGCAAAAAGTACAGGTGGAAACCACAATAAAGAAGAAAGGTGTCTGAAGTTTATTGGATGACTTAGTTATGATTTTAATATTAAGAGAAAAGAGGACATCCTTTTTAAGCAAAACCAAGTTAAGTGTTAAGCATGATCATCTAATCTAACCATATTACAATCAAGAATAGTGCCAATAAAGATGAAGTGCTGTTTATTATTCTTTTTCTATTGATGGAATTTTTTCAAAAAAATAACAAAGCAAAGTCACTTAAGTTTTGGTGTTTTTACCAAGGATTGCGAGTTCGTATTTGATGTGATAATCAAATGTTAATTGTTATTTGTTATGTCATAACTTTAAACTCCTCCCCAAATCCGGCTAAAGTTGGTAGTGGATATGCAGCAGTTTAAGTAAAGCCAAGATGCCAAGGTTGTCATTCAAGCACTTGTGAATGGATCGTCCCAGTTTTGTAATACCAGCTGCTAAAGCAGAATCAATGGCCAAACTCTCCGGCCTTTCTGTCCCTCAGCTCCTCCCTACTCTCGTCAAATCAGCTCAAAAACTCGCCCGTCCCCCCATTTCCAATTACCACGTGGCCGCCGTCGGCTTGTCCTCAGACGGACGGATCTTCATCGGCGTCAATCTTGAATTCCCTGGCGTCCCTCTCCACCACTCAGTCCACGCTGAACAATTTCTTGTCACAAATCACGCCTTTCATAACTCTCCACGTCTTGTATATATCGCTGTTTCCTCTGCCCCTCGTGATGGAAAATTTTCTGCCCCTTGTGGACATTGTCGTCAGTTTCTCCAAGAACTCCGACAAGCCGGAGATATACAAATCTTGATCACACCTGGACTGCTCAACAGGCCCAAAAAGATATGATTTATAAGCCCCTTTTGTCGTTACTGCCTAGCCCATTTGGCCCATGTGCTCTTTTAAATCAAGAAACACCTTGGATTCTTGATAAACATGAGAATGGTTTTGGTTTGATGCAAAAAAAGAGTTTGTCAAATGGGGATGGTCAAGATTGCAAAAAGTTGAAAGCTTTAGCTTTGGAAGCTGCTAATGCTTCACATGCTCCTTAGAGTCATTGTCCATCTGGTGTGGCATTGATGGATGTCAATGGAAAGTTTCATAAGGGTTGTTATATGGAATCAGCTTCTTATAATCCAAGTTTGGGTCCGGTGCAAGCGGCATTGGTGGCTTTTGTCGCCAGTGGTGGTGGTGGATATGATGAGATTGTTGCTGCTGTTTTAGTGGAGAAGGAAGAGGCAGTGGTTAGACAAGGAGATACTGCTAGGTTGTTGTTGAAGATGGTTTCACCTAATTGCGATTTTAGGGTTTTTTTATTGTTGTTCATCAGTAAATGGATGTGCGTAAAGGAATTAACTTGGTTTGGACAGATTTCCATTGTTATACATCTAATGTTGAAATGTTGTTCAGAATTGGTAGAAAGATGATGATACGACTTAAATGTATGATTGCTCCAGTGAATGAATGAATTATTATCCCTTCTTTTGTCTAGAATGAAAAAATGAATGAGAAAATGTTACAGATGGCTTTTCTGAAACTAATTTCTTGGCTAAAGGTGGGATATGCTGCATGGTTATGTTCACAAGGGTTTCTCCGGATGGCCAAGTCATTGCTGGAAACCATATAAGCCTGCTCACAGGATGATCATGAACTTTGTTCAGAAGAGGTTTTAAGTTGTGCTCAATATCGCAACGCTGTGATGCTCATTAGGCTGTGTGTGGTTGACAGAAGAAGTTTACTAGTTAATGGATGGATTTGCAACTGGTAACTGGATCATGACCTATATAATTCCTATAAATATTTGTAGCAGGTAGCAAGTATTTTAATCAGCTTATTTTATTGTCTCGGTTTGACACACCTATGAATTAATTAGTTTCTAAACAAGGAATAATTAAATTGATTTGTATATATTTTACATTGTTAGTTAAATTTAAAAGTAATTATAATTGATCTTGTAGTTTAATTATATTAAGTATATTTATTAGCAAGATTCTAGATTATTCTATTGGAAAAATAGAAGGATTTGTTTTTTTTCAATTAGTAGATATTTACGAGCACTAGGGACTTATGCCTGCGCTACGCAAACTTGTTATCCGACAACTTTTTACGCTTAAACTGTTATATAAATGAAACCAATTGGTATATCGTATTATGAGATAGTGAACTCTTAATTATATTAACGAACATAAAAAATATATTAAACATGGAACAAAAAACATAATCGTCAATTTCAAAGAAACTATAACACCCCTTTTTTATTAATAAAAGGAGATATTACTTAAAATCCGTAAACCTGTAAACAGAGCACTAATATATTTCTAACAATAATTTAACAATCTAAAAATTCTAAAATAATATTAAATGTCCAAAATGTCTAAACCAATAATATCGATTCTAAATTCTCCAAATAAATAATTAAATCTAAATACTGATAAAGTCCGAAATCCTAATCAATAAAAGGGGTAGCTCTCCATCACACAGTCCCAGATCCCCCTAAGCACCTGCCAGAAAAAGAATACGGCATGAGCCAAACGCCCAGTACGGATTTGGAATACAATTTATAAAAATAGATATCAGAAATAAATAATCAGCAATTTATAATAAAAGAACAATTTTAAAAATAAGTAAGGTCGAAACAACGAGAGGTTAGGATATTTCATACCGAGATCAGAACAGATACAAATACACATATCATAGGGTACCTAATGTGTGCAATAAAATGGATAACGTGTACGGCATATACAACGTCACCATAAATCAAATCACAAATCAAACTCTGGGTGCACCCACGTATCCTGAAACAAATATCAAATGCGCAAAAACTCCTCCCAAGAGCTAACAGAAGGATACGCCGTGACCAATCACATTGTCACGGAAGTGTCATGTCACTGGTGCCGCAATGACATGGCTGTGGTACCCCTACAGCTGGTTAACTCGGTATACCCTAAATCACACTAAGGTTTCAAAATAAAAATATTCTCGCAAAATTTAAAATCACTTGAGACAAATAATTCAGATTTCCAAAACAGATGGTGTCATAAGTAATTTTGAAAATCGCATAAACAAATATTTATAATTTTCCAAATCAATTTTTAAAACAATTTTCAGAAGTCAAAATATCCAAACAATTTTAATGGAGCGAATAAAATATGAAATTCAACAAAGCGGAGATATTAAATTTCTAAGAAGAGGAGCGCTGAATAAAAAAGGGACATAATCCGTACCTTGAAATTAGCACACCAAACACTCATGAATAGCCGTAAATAATCCGCTAAACTCCCGATCCCGAACCTAAAATTATATAATTATAGTTTATTATTAAAATCTTTTATTATTAGACTTAGACATATATTTAAGCAACATAATTAATATAGATAGACCTGGTAATAATGCAACTTAATTCTAAATACGCAACAGAGCTCATGTTTGAGTTTAAATAAATAATATGCTAATATTATATGCGGCCTAGTTCTTTACTCTGTCCATCCTACTAGTTCGAGACAAAGAGTATTTGTAGATTACAATTGGATTTCCTAGATGTTTGGCTGCACAGGTACACACTATGATCCCTGACCAAGGAATTACATTACTAAGTAACATAAATAATGTAATCAAATTTAACACACCAAATTATGTACTAATTAAAATAGGATTTTACTATAATATTAATACATCAAACTAATCATCATTGATGATGGTGATAACAAGATATTACCTTAACTATATTTTAAATTTAGAATAAGGACATTAATCTTATTCATATATAATATATATATACATATATATTAGTAATAATAAAACAAGATTGTAGGAATAAAATTAAAACATAAATCTGGACTCACATCACAACAACAAACTTGATAAAATAATGGATATTAGTATGTGAATTCACATCCATAAACGCATAACAGTAGTACTACTATATGGTACATGAAAAAGAAAAAAAAGAGTTACCTTTTTACTTTTAATAAAAGAAAATGGTTAGAAGGCAATTCCCCTTAACTCCCTTCCTGCTTGTTGCGACTTGCTCCGTTTGTTTCTTTTCTTTTAGGGTTTTGTCACTAACTAGTTTGTGATTTTATATAGCCCTCCAATATCCTATAACTAATAGAACTCTAATAATTAATATTAACCTTTTTATAATCTCTTTACTAGTTCTATTTTAAATTGAAATCATTTTAAAACAAATAATAATATTATTATTAACAACTTAAATTACTAATTCTTTTCCTAATCAAATTACTAAACTAGCTAATATTATTAGTTCTATTATAATTCATATTTAATATTATTATTATTATTATTAAAAAATTCTTGTATATTACATATATACCCCCTTAAAAGGATTCCGTCCTCGGAATCAAGCGAAACTAAAAACTTGTACCTGAATCGAATAAATGCGGATATTTCTCACGAATAGATTCTTTTAATTCCCACGTAGCCTCTCTCTCCGAATGATTTTTCCACAAAACTTTCACAAACGGAATAGTGTTCTTGCTCAAAACTCGCTCCTCTCGAGCTAAGATAACCTCAGCTTCTTCCTCGCACGAAAGGTCCTCTCTAATCTTATGTAATGGGTACTGAACTACGTGTAACAGATGATATTTATAGCCCCACACATGAAACACATTATGCACATGAGATAGTTGTGGTGGCAACACAACTCTATAAGATACTTCCCCTACTTTCTCCATAACATCAAAATGTCCAACATATCTCGGACTAAGCTTTCCCTTCATACCAAAATGCTTCACACCCTTATAAGGCGACATTTTTAGGAACACATGATCACCTGGCTCAAATCCACTAAACTTCCTATGTTGATCGGCATAACTCTTTTGACGTGATCGAGCTTCCTTTAAACTTTCTTTAACCTTCTCTATCTTCTCATTAGTGATTCTAACCAGCTCCGGCCCTTCAATAACTCTCTCACCAACCTCATCCCAACAAGATGGTGCCCTACATCTCCTACCATACAAAGCCTCAAATGGTGGCATACCAATACTCGCGTGCCAACTACTATTGTACGCAAACTCAACCAGATACAGGTACTTGTCCCAATCACCTGTCCACTCTAACGCGCAAGCCCTCAACATATCCTCCAATGTCTGAATCGTCCTCTCTGACTGTCCATCGGTCTGCGGATGATAAGCAGTACTAAAATTAAGTCTCATACCCCAAGCTTGCTGGAATCCCTTCCAAAAACGTGATGTAAACCTCGTATCTCTGTCAGAAACTATCAACACAGGCACACCATGAAGTCTAACAATATCTCGCTGAAAAATCTCTGCCAACTCATGAATAGGAGTAGTCTCTCTAATAGGCAAGAAGTGAGCGGACTTAGTAAGTCTATCAACCACCACCCATATGACATTGTTCTTCTTGAAAGTCCTCGGCAAATGAGTCACAAAATCCATAGTAATGTTTTCCCACTTCCAAACTGGAATATCTAGCTGCTGCAACAATCCACTAGGCCTCTGATGGTCTATCTTCACTTGTTGACATGTAAGACATTTTCCCACAAATTCTGCTATATCTCCCTTCATTCCACTCCACCAAAAGTGCTTCTTCAAATCCCTATACATCTTGGTGGAACCTGGATGGATAGAGAATGAAGAACTATGAGCCTCTTTTAAAATTTCCTCGTGAATTATCGGTTCTGTAGGAACACACAATTTTCCACCCAACCATATCACACCTTCCTCATCAACACGAAAATGTATTTGCTTTCCACTTACCACCTCAGATCTAATAGCTTTTAAACCTGTATCACTCTTCTGAGCTTCCTTAACCCTTGAAATAAGATTTGGTTCCACTTTCAAACTTGCAATGCTACCTCCCGACCCTCTGACATACAATTCAACACCCAATCGCTCCAAATCTGAAATAAGGTTCGGCTGATTAATGAGAGATGCAACACTCCCCAAGTTCTTCCTACTAAGAGCGTCTGCCACTACATTCGCCTTCCCCGGATGGTACTGAATATTTGCATCATAATCCTTAAGAAGTTCAAGCCACCTCCGTTGCCTCATATTAAGCTCCTTCTGAGTAAAGATGTATTTGAGACTCTTATGAGCAGTAAAGATGTCACAAGTCTCTCCATAAAGATAGTGTCTCCAAATCTTCAAAGAAAAGACCACTGCTGCTAACTCCAAGTCATGGGTTGGATAGTTCACCTCATAAGGTTTAAGTTGCCTAGAGGCGTAAGAAATCACTTTCCCATGCTGCATATGAACACACCCCAATCCACTCTTAGAAGCATCATTATAAACCTGAAAATCTCCGCTTCCTGATGGCAACACAAGTATTGGAGCAGACACCGACCTCTTCTTCAACTCCTGAAAGCTCTTCTCGCGATCATCATTCTACTCAAACTTAATGCCCTTCCTCATTAGCTGAGTCAATGGCAAAGCTATGGAAGAGAAACCTTCCACAAAATGTCTGTAGTAACCTGCCAAACCCCAGAAACTCCTCACCTCCGTCACATTGCCAGGTATAGGCCAATTTGTAATAGCCTCGACTTTCGCAGGATCCAACTCAATGCCCCTACCAGACATAATATGCCCCAAGAATGCCACTTCCTTCAACCAGAATTCACACTTGGAAAATTTTGCAAACAACTTCTTCTCCCTTAAAATTTCAAGTACAGTACGTAAATGCTCCTCATGCTCCTCTCTGCTCCTAGAGTATATCAAGATATCATCGATGAAGATCACCACGAATTTATCCAGATAATCATGAAAGACTCGATTCATCAAATCTACAAATACCGCTGGTGCATTCGTCAACCCAAAGGACATCACGAGAAACTCATAATGACCATAACGAGTGCGAAATGCAGTCTTCGGAATATCTTCATCCCTAACTCGTAACTGGTGGTAACCTGATCTCAAATCTATCTTCGAAAAATACTTCGCCCCTTGTAACTGATCAAACAAGTCATCAATGTGTGGCAAAGGATACCTGTTTCTGACAGTCACCTTATTTAACTCCCTATAGTCAATGCACAATCTCATGGAACCATCCTTCTTCTTCACAAACAACACAGGAGCGCCCCATGGAGACACACTTGGCTTGATAAATCCCCTATCCAACAACTCCTGCAGTTGCTCCTTCAATTCCTGCAACTCAAGTGGTGCCATCCGGTAAGGCGCCTTAGAAATAGGCTCGACACCTGGAACAAGTTCAATAGTAAACTCGACCTCTCTATGTGGTGGCAAACCTAGCAGCTCATTGGGGAACACATCTTCATACTCTTTCACAACTGGATAATCCTCGATGCGAGGTTCATCCTTCGATGTATCCTTCACGAAAGCAAGGTAGCCATCACAACCCTTAGACAATAATTTACTCGCCTTTAGAGCAGAAATTAACTTAACATCCCCCTTCGGCTGAGATCCTTGGTATACAAATTCTGGTTTATCTGCATCCCCAAAGATCACCCTCTTTCCTTGACAATCAATTGTGGCACGATGTTCACTCAACCAATCCATGCCCAAGATAATGTCAAAGTCATGCATCTCCATCGGAAGCAAGTTAACCTTACAATTTTTATCTCCAACAGCTATCGAACACTCTTGATACACATCATAAATAACAACAAAATTTCCCATCTGGGTAGAAATAGACATATAAGGATATAATAATGAAGGTACAACGTTAAGATGACTAACAAACGATAAAGACACAACAGAATGGGTCGAACCAGTATTAAATAACACATAAGCATCACATCTACCAACAAGAAATGTTCCTGAAACGGTACCTGAATTAGCTGCTGCCTGATTTGCAGTCAATACAAACACTCTGGCTGTAGGATTCTGCTGACTGTCATTGCCACTACCACCGCCAGCTCCTCCTCCACCAGGGTTGCGTGACACTGTACAATCCTTTGCCCTATGGGACATGCTACCACACAAGAAACAAGCCCCAGTCTGTTTGTAACAAGCTCTACCTGGATGATGTCCACCACATGTAGCACAAGGAGCCACATAAATCATATTGGGGTTTCCCCCATACACTGAGTAACGGCTCTGCCCCTGCTGACGATTCTGCCACTGCCTAGGCTGCTTCTGTTGTTGAAACTGATGATTCTGATTCTGACCAACATATTGATTCCGGCCGTGAAATGACTGACCAATTCTATTCTGATTCTGTCCGCGCCACTGTCCCTGCTGACCACTCTGACCTCCATACCACTGTCTACCCTGTGCAAAACCCTGATCATCCATAGTCCTCTTACTACCACTGTTAGACCTGGGAGTCCTGAAATCTATGCGCTCCTTCTCAACATCCTTTGCTGCATCAGCCGCCTCTACCACATTATCAAATTTAAAAGTAATTATGGAACCCCTCAGATGAGACTTCAACCCCCATTTAAATTTACCAGCCTGCTGCGCAGCAGTCCCTGCAACTGTCCCAACAAATCCAGCCAACCTTATGAATCTCGCCATATAATCAGTAATGCTCTCATCATGGTGTTGCGCAATCGAATAAAACTCCCTCAAATAAGCCTCTCTATCAGAATCCCTGCCATTCTAAAGCCTCTGCATACTGCTCCCCTCTAGTAGCTTTCACTCCTCTCCACCATCTTTGAGCATCACTCTCCAACTTATACACAGCTAACCTGACCTTCTGAATCTCATCACAACCCAGTGCATCAAAAATCTTTTCAAGATGAACAATCCAATTTTCAGCATCAATAGGAGTCGGTGCTGCACTAAAAGAGTCTGGTTTCTGCTTCACAAACCTCTCCAACCATACAAACGGCTCCAGCTGATGGCCATGACCATTTTGATTCTGATTCCCATTGCCATTCTGATTTCCTTGTCCATTCTGGTTTCCATCGCCATTCTGATTTCCTTGTCCATTCTGATTTTCCCCGCCATTCTGATTTCCTTGGTTTGTCAAGGCTTGCTGTACAGCCTGAGCCACTGCTTGCCCTATCATCTCAGTAAGCTGAGCGGGGTCAATGTGAAAAGGATCACGTCTAGGAGGCATCTACAATATAAGATACTGAACGAATGAAGATTACGAGAATAAATATGATGAAGCAGTTACAAACAGATTTCAAAATGATGAAGCATAATGAAATGATAAAGATAAAAATGAAACGAAATTAAATAAAACACCCATCCTATCATCTACCCAAACTCACAGGTCAACCTAAGTAGGTTTTCTACAAGAAAGAAACTGGCTCTGATGCCATCTTTGTAACACCCCTTTTTTATTAGTAAAAGGAGATATTACTTAAAATTCATAAACCTGCAAACAGAGCACTAATATATTTCTAACAATAATTAACAATCTAAAAATTCTAAAATAATATTAAATGTCCAAAATGTCTAAACCAATAATATCGATTCTGAATTCTCCAAATAAATAATTAAATCTAAATACTGATAAAGTCTGAAATCCTAATCAATAAAAGGGGTAGCTCTCCATCACACAGTCCCAGATCCCCCTAAGCACCTGCCAGAAAAAGAATACGGCATGAGCCAAACGCCCAGTACGGATTTGGAATACAATTTATAAACAAAGAGATCAGAAATAAATAATCAACAATTTATAATAAAAGAACAATTTTAAAAATAAGTAAGGCTGAAACAATGAGAGGTTAGGATATTTCATACCGAGATCAGAACAGATACAAATACACACATCACAGGGTACCTAATGTGTGCAACAGAATGAATAACGTGTACGGCATATACAACGTCACCATAAATCAAATCACAAATTAAACTCTGGGTGCACCCACGTATCCTGAAATAAATATCAAATGCGCAAAAGCTCCTCCCAAGAGCTAACAGAAGGATACGGCGTGACCAATCACACTGTCACGGAAGTGTCATGTCTTGGTGCCGCAATGACATGGCTGTAGTACCCCTATAGCTGGTTAACTCGGTATACCCTAAATCACACTAAGGGTTCAAAATAAAAATATCCTCACAAAATTTAAAATCACTTGAGACAAATAATTCAGATTTCCAAAACAGAGGGTGTCATAATTAATTATGAAAATCGCATAAACAGATATTTATAATTTTCCAAATCAACTTTTAAAACAATTTTCAGAAGTCAAAATATCCAAACAATTTTAATGGAGCGAATAAAATATGAAATTCAACAAAGCGGAGATATTAAATTTCTAAGAAGAGGAGCGCTGAATAAAAAGGGGACAGAATCCGTACCTTGAAATTAGCACACCAAACACTCACGAATAGCCGTAAATAATCCGCTAAACTCCCGATCCCGAACCTAAAATTATATAATTATAGTTTATTATTAAAATCTTTTATTATTAGACTTAGACATATATTTCAGCAACATAATTAATATAGACGGACCTGGTAATAATGCAACTTAATTCTAAATACGCAACAGAGCTCCTGTTTGAGTTTAAATAAATAATATGCTAATATTATATGCGGCCTAGTTCTTTACTCTGTCCATCCTACTAGCTTGAGACTAGGAGTATCTGTAGAGTACAATTGGATTTCCTAGATGTTTGGCTGCACATGTACACACTATGACCCCTGACCAAGGAATTACATTACTAAGTAACATAAATAATGTAATCAAATTTAACACACCAAATTATGTACTAATTAAAATAGGATTTTACTATAATATTAATACATCAAACTAATCATCATCGATGATGGTGATAATAAAATATTACCTTAACTATATTTTAAATTCAGATGAAGGACGTTAATCTTATTCATATAATATATATATATATATACATATATATTAATAATAATAAAACAAGATTGTAGGAATAAAATTAAAACACAAATCTGGACTAGTATCACAACAACAAACTTGATAAAATAATGGATATTAGTGTGTGAATTCACATACATAAACGCATAACAGTAGTACTACTATATGGTACATGAAAAAGAAAAAAAAAGAGTTACCTTTTTCCTTTTAATAAAAGAAAATGGTTAGAAGGCAATTCCCCTTATCTCCTTTTCTGCTTAGTGCGACTTGCTCCGTTTGTTTCTTTTCTTTTAGGGTTTTGTCACTAACTAGTTTGTGATTTTATATAGCCCTCTAATATCCTATAACTAATAGAACTCTAATAATTAATATTAACCTTTTTATAATCTCTTTACTAGTTCAATTTTAAATTGAAATCATTTTAAAATAAAAATATTATTATTATTATTAACAACTTAAATTACTAATTCTTTTCCTAATCAAATTACTAAACTAGCTAATATTATTAGTTCTATTATAATTCAGATTTATTATTATTATTATTATTATTATTAAAATAATTCTCGTATATTACAGAAACTAAGGAACCTATTGCTTGATTAAAAAATCTCAAATCAATGTGAGGAATATTCGGAATTTTAAAAGAAAACTACAAGAACCTACTATTTCATTAAATTTTAAAATCAATGCGAGGATTATCTTCGGCACTAAGATTTTTGCGTTAAGCAAATGACAATTATAAGAACTCCAATATTATATAATGTCAATACCTAAATTGTACCGTTATGACAAATAAAATGTTGATGATCAAGTTGAGGCTTAATAAAGTGATACTATAATAAGGAGTTGACTAATGAAAAGATACAACATAAAGGTTAAACTATCATGAATTAGTGCTTAAAGAAATGGTCAGTTTAATCAAAGAGAGGCTGCTTCACCATCAAAAACTCAAGAAATCGAGGTCGGTACCAATATCAGTCCAATACTCAGACTTCCATGATTTTGATAAGGATATATCAGAAGAATGCATCCAACCAAAACAGATATATGGGCATTATAAGATGAAGAAGATGGGATGCCTCGATTGTACTGTTTAGTCAGAGAAGTCATATCGATGCAACCATCTAAGGTCCATTTCAGCTACTTGTGTTGGGCTTGTTGAGCAGGCCTAACTTCATATTAGTATGATATTATCCGCTTTGGGCCGAGCCCGCACGGGTTTGATTTTGGGCACCTCCCAAAAGGCCTCATACTAATTGGAGTTATCTGGCTGCTTATATTCTAGCAAATTGCCCCTCCCACAAACGATGTGGGACAACTCCTAACAATCCCCCCTTCACACATCGGGCCCGACACCTGTCGATTCTGCCTCCTGATTGTGTGATCTGGCTCCCCCTTGACCCATACTGGAAGTCCATCTGGCTATCTGCTCCCCCTAGGCCCAAATTGGAAGATCCACCTGCCTTTTACTTGAGCCCATTCTGGGGAAAGCCCATCTGCTTCTTCCTAGGTCCATTCTGGAGCCCACGTGAGATTGTTATGGACCGTCTCAACCTGAAGCTCTGATACCACTTGTTGGGCATGCTGAGCAGGCCTAACTCCATATTAGTATGATATTGTCCGCTCTGGGCCGAGCCCGCACGGGTTTATTTTTGGGTCACTCCCAAAAGGCCTCATTCTAATTGGAGTTATCTGGCTGCTTATATACTAGCAAAATGCCCCTCCCACAAATGATGTGGGACAACTCCTAACAATCTCCCCCTTCACACATCGGGCCCGACACATATCGATTCTGCCTCCTTCAGTGTGACCAGGCTCCCCCTCGACCCATATTGAAAGTACATCTGGCTATTTGCTCCCCCTAGGCCCATACTGGAAGGCTCGTCTGCCTTTTTCCTTGAGCCCATTCTGGGGCAAGCCCATCTGCCTCTTCCTAGATCACTTCTGGAGCCCATCTGAGATTGTTATGGACCGTTTATAATCTGAAGCTCTGATACCACTTGTTGGGCTTGCTGAGCAGGCCTAACTCCACATTAGTATGATATTGTCCGCTTTGGGCCGAGCTCGCACGGGTTTGTTTTTGGGCACCTCCCAAAAGGCCTCATACTAATTAGAGTTATCTGGCTGCTTATATTCTAGCAAACTGCCCCTCCCACAAACGATGTGGGACAACTCCTAACAATCTCCCCCTTCACACATCGGGCCCGACACCTGTCGATTCTGCCTCCTGATTGTGTGATCTGGCTCCCCCTTGACCCATACTGGAAGTCCATCTGGCTATCTGCTCCCCCTAAGCCCAAATTGGAAGATCCACCTGCCTTTTACTTGAGCCCATTCTGGGGCAAGCCCATTCTGGGGCAAGCCCATCTGCCTCTTCCTAGGTCCATTCTGGAGCCCACGTGAGATTGTTATGGACCGTCTCAACCTGAAGCTCTGATACCACTTGTTGGGCATGCTGAGCAGGCCTAACTCCACATTAGTATGATATTGTCCGCTTTGGGCCGAGCCCGCACGGGTTTATTTTTGGGCACCTCCCAAAAGGCCTCATACTAATTGGAGTTATCTGGCTGCTTATATTCTAGCAAACTGCCCCTCCCACAAACGATGTGGGACAACTCCTAAAACTTGGACTCCAAAACTGATACTGAATTTGGATCAATGATTTGGCTGGATTCAGGGATATGTTAGGAGAAAGCTTCATGGTCAAGTTAATATCTTTTTCTCATCATTTGACTCTGGAGAAGGCGGGCAGCGGGGTATATGTTAGAATTTATCGAAAAAAGGACATGTGGGCAGTATATTAGAATTGGTCAATAAATTAGGACAACACAACTTCAGATGAGGTAAGACATAAGTATGAAATGGTGGAAGTTCTTTATGATTACTACGAGGAGCTTGGAATCAAAAATTTGTGGAACATGAGGCCTAAGATTACTAACTATATACTAAAGGAATGGTTGCTATAAAGCCTATCATGCAAAGATATATGAGGACAATTGAACATTGACATGATTACGATTTTACAAACTATACATGGTAGTTAGTCTTCAAAATATTCTATATTTGCAAATTTAAGGAAGAGTGGGAAGATATTAAATTGTTTACGACATGAATTCTCCTTATATGGTGCTACTAAGAAAGATAAGGCGCTTCTAATATTGGAATACTTGTTTGTAAACTACTTCTCTAATCAGATATGATTAATTATAAAACTAATAACACATGTAAATTGAAATGCAATAAAGCCAGTTGTACATTGCTCCTACTATAGGCCTTGAAACTTCAGAACATATGTTCAAAATGACAAAAATACATAACATGTACTTGAATTGTACTTTAAAACACATGCTTAATCAAAATCAGCGAAACGTCTACATTAGGAGAATATCTAAGATGCTTAATCAGTGAAACTACTTAGAAGAATCCTGTAAAGGATGAGTTGAGTAGCACAATGCTCACACTTAGTGTTCCACAAATGAGACATGTTCAAACTTTTGTTGTATACTTCACCCTCAATATGAAAGTCAGGCTCAACAGTCCTATCGCAGAGGGATAACCATAATTCTTCTCCATAAGGATGATCATCTAACTGGTATATTGGGTCTAATTTTCGTGCATTACGGAAAAACTTATATACAGGCAAAAGATAGTATTTGTCTGTAATGTAAGCATACATCTCTTCAAACAACCTAAACTTTTCTATCAGCTTCGACCTCATGTCAGTTCTATTCAGTAATTCAAACATCTCCTGGAAGGTCTGACTTCTTTCAAGGCTTCTAAAAATAGATTTAAAGAAAACATTACTGAACAAATATGGGAAATGAGTACCTGATATATGAGCCAACACTGCGATGGTAATCAACATTTTGCTTCAGAAATAGATTTTGAATTGAGTTATAGAACATCGCTTGATCAACATTGTTACTAACTGCAAAAGCTATGAAACCAAGAAAACGATCACGTGTAAACTCGAATGGATTCTGATGAAACAGATAAAGTGCCTCCCAATCCATCTTGTCCAACACTTCTTTGATTCTCAGTGAGTTTTGCCTATTTAGCCAAGCAATGAACAGTCTTGCAAAACTGCTGAAATCATCTGCCTGAATAATAATGAAAGAAAAGATCAAACTGATAATGTCCGTTTGAAGATTTTCTATTCTCTTGGTTATCAGGAAGAGTCAATAATATAAATGGAGTAGGTGCATCAATTGAGGAGAGGGTAATCTTAACTGCTAGGTAGGAATACCTTACTACTTTTTTTGCTTGGTTCATTAAATAGAGGTGCTAATAATGGGCTGGTTGTCATGGACCCTAAACGACGCAGAACAGAGAATAGTACAGGCCCAACAGATGAGGAAATAATGGACTTAAAAAAATCCACAAAACAGAACCAAAAAAATGAATTGGAGGCGGGTGCTGCTTTGCAGGCCCGCCTAGAATTATGACAACGTTAAGCTGGAACTGCCAAGGCATTGGGCCTCCTTGGAAAGTTCGGTTCCTAAAAAATGTGATCCAACAAGAAAGGCCCAACTTCGTTTTCTTATGTGAAATAATCTGCAAAAAAGAGAAGATGGAATTTCTACGTACTAAATTAGGTTTTGAAGGAATGGTTCTGGTAGAACCTCAAGGTCAAAGCGGGGGACTGGCTTTCCTATGGCGGGACTGCGAGAAGGCAGAATTATTAAGTCTCTCTCATAATCATATTGACATGGAAGTATCAGTCGAAGGTATGGGGACATGGCGTATAACAGGCATGTATGGAGAGCCAGACAGAAATAATCGCACGAAAACTTGGGACTTGCTGCGTAACTTGTCGAGGGACTCTAATCTTCCTTAGTGCATAATTGGCGACCTAAACAATGTCACCTCGCAACTGGACAAACATGGAGGTGATCTATACCCCAACTGGTTGATTGAGGGGTTCAATGATGCACTCACGGATACGGGACTAAGAGACATGGAACTAATAGGCCACCAATTTACTTGGAAGAGAAATCGAGGAAAACCGGAATGGACAGAGGTTCGACTGGATCGAGCATTGGTTTCTCAAGAATGGACTAACCTTTTCCCATTGGAAAATCTTTACAACTTAGAAGGTTCAAATTCAGACCACAGTCCGATCTTCTTGGTTCCAAAAAAACGGGAGGCCCATGTAGGACCACGTACGTTCAAATTCGAGAACGCATGGCTTCTAGAACCAATGTGCTCTTAGCTGGTTAAAGAGTATTGGCAGGTGACAGAACACATTGATATTCAGAGTAAAGTAAAAGCTTGCAGTGATGTGTTAGAAGTGTGGGGAAAAGAAATAACGGGTAATTTCAACAAAACCATCAAAGAGTGCAAACGTAAGCTGAAAGAGGTACGAAACAAGAAAGATGACCAATCCATACATGACTTCCTGGAAATTAAAAAGAGACTTCACTTGACTTTAGACCAGAGGGAGATATTCTGGAGACAGCGCTCCAAACAGCTCTGGCTGGAAGCAGGAGACAAAAATAGCCGGTATTTTCATGCTGCTGCAACAACTCGTAAGAAAAGGAATGAAATTACTAAGCTGCAAAACCCGGAAGGAGAGTGGAAAGAATGGGACAACGGCCTGGAGCAATTAATCACAGATTACTACAACGATTTATTTGGTGCCACTCAAACCAACTGTGAAGACGTAATTAGTAACGTGCAAACGAGAATTACCCAAGAGCATAATAATAATTTGCTATAGTCGGTTACAGAAGAAGAAGTTAAAAGAGCCCTATTCTCAATGCACCGGGACAAGGCCCCCGGCCCGGACGGGATGACTCCTGCCTTTTATCAAAAACACGGGAGTATAGTCAGTAAAGATTTGGTGCGTCTAGTGAGTTGTTTCTTTGAAGAGGGCTCTTTACCCCCAGGGTTGAACGATACCAACGTAGTTCTCATACCAAAAAAGAGAAATCCAACCAATTTAGGAGATTTGCGACCTATCTCTCTCTGCAACGTGCTAGTGAAGGTGGTTACTAAGGTCATGGCTAACCGCATGAAGGACTTTCTTCAAGATGCAGTGTCGGAAAACCAAAGCACATTCATACCAGGTCGCTTAATATCAGACAATATCCTAATCAGTTATGAGATAATGCACCATCTGAAAAGGAAAAAGAGAGGGAAAGAGGGCTTCATGGCTCTAAAGCTAGATCTCAGCAAAGCGTATGATATGATTGAGTGGTCATATTTACAACCGATTATGTTGAAGCTGGGCTTTCATGAAAAATGGGTGCAGTTGAGTATGATTTCGGTGAATATAGTCCAGTATCAGTTTGTGCATGGTAGGCGAAAACTGGGCATGGTTTGTCCAGGGAGAGGTATACGACAGGGTGATCCCCTGTCGCCGTATCTATTTATCCTCTGTGCAGAGGGGCTTTCATCTACAATCAGGCACTTTGAATTGAACAAATAAATTACTTGAGTCAAAATATGTAAACGGGCGCCAATAATCACGCACATGCTCTTCGCCGATGATAGCTATGTATACTGTAAAGAAAATACAGAAGAGGTTGATAATGTCAAGAAGTTGCTGGATATGTTTGAGAACGCAACAGGTCAAAAGGTTAATTGTGGGAAGTCGTCAATATTCTTTAGTTCTAATACTGCAGTTTCACATAGAACTGAGTTATGTTCGAAGCTGCAAATCCAAGAATCAGGTGAGAAGACTACGTACCTGGGTCTACCTACTAGGATGGGTCGTAATAAATCGTCTTTATTGGGTTACCTGAAAGAACGAATCGATAATAGAATGCAAAGTTGGGATGAGGGATTTATTTCACGATTAGGGAAAGAAGTCCTAATAAAAAATGTGGCACATGCCCTGCCTAGTTACGCCATGAGCGTTTTTCTACTGCCCCAGGGCATCACAAAGGACATGGAACGAATGCTAGCTAGATATTGGTGGAAATCGAAACCGAAGCAAAATTCAGGCATCACGTGGATGAGTTGGGAAGGGCTCAGTAAACACAAATCAACAGGAGGTATGGGCTTTCGAGATTTTTATGATTTTAATCTAGCAATGTTGGCGAAGCAAGGTTGGAGATTTCTTAGTAAACCTGATAGCATGGTTAGCAGAGTTTTCAAAGCTCGGTATTTTCCTAATAAAAATTTTATGGCAGCAATTCTAGGACACAATCCTAGCTTTGTGTGGCGGAGTATATGGGAATCGATACCTTTGTTGAAAAGTGGAGTGAGATGGATAATAGGGCCAGGTGATAAGATCGATATTAAACATCAGCCTTGGTTAAACATAGACGACCCTTATGTTACAACGGAGTCTTTGAGCTTCGAACAAAATAAAGTGGCCTCTCTCATGAGGACGGGTTGTCACCAATGGGATACAGATATAATCAAGGACCTGTTCAATGCAAGAGATCAACAGAGCATCTTAAACACAAAAATTGATTCCACAGCTACAGAAGATCGAGTTTACTGGAGTAAAGAAGTAGATGAGGAGTATTCTATTCGTAGTGCATATCGCCTTCTACAACTTCAAAAAGGAAGGTGGTCCACAAATGACAATGACAACTTATGGAGAAAAATGTGGCAAGTCAAAGCACCCCCCAAAGTGCTCAATCTCATTTGGAGAGCTCTCTCATATTGCCTTCCCACAATGGTCATGTTGGATCAGAAACGTGTCCCAGTGATAAAAACATGCCCAGTATGCAATGGCGAGGATGAAACCATATTTCATGCCTTAGTTACATGTCCGTTCGCACACCAGTGCTGGGAAAAGGTAATTCCGGAAGTACACTAGGAATTTGGAGGAGAGTTTGAAGGTTGGCTAGAGAAAGTACTAGACAGCGTCAGTAAGGACAGGAAGGCTGTTGTATTCACGGTTTGTTGGGAAATTTGGAAGGCGCGAAATGATAAATACTGGAACAATAAGCAGGTCTCTTTAAATGGTCTATTAGCACCGGAAAAACTTTACCTTTCTCAATGGCAGGAAGCCCAATGTCGTTCTAAGGAGGCTCTAATTCATCGTGATAGTTCAAGAGATGGAGTTAATTCTTGGGCAGCACCACAGATGGTAACAATAAAGGTGAACGTCGATGCAGCTATTTTTAAAGACCCCTCAGCTTATAGTATTGGTTTGATTGCCAGGGACTCGAGTGGGCAGCTAGTTCATGCCCATTCATCTTATTACAGGGGTGAGATCAGTCCAGAAAATGCAAAAGTTTTGGCAATAAAAGAAGCTCTTAGCTGGTTAAAGCAACAACAATGGGAAGAAGTTCAGCCGGAGTCAGATTGTTTAGTCGCAGTACAAGCAATCAATAGTAAGGTCTGCATGATTTCGCCGTTTGGATCAGTGGTAGAGGAGTGTAGTAGTTTGATTAGAAATTTAAACAAAATTATTTTGTCCTTTGTTAGACGATCTGCAAACATGGCTGCTCACTTCTTAGCGAAGGAGTCGTGTTCATATCCAGGTCGAGTGATTAGTAGGAGTGATGTTCCTACTGGTCTTAAGAATGTAATGTTGAATGATTTGAAGTAATATAAATCATTTTTCCGTCAAAAAAAAGTTAATAATTTTTTTCTTTCATTATATTTTAAAAATTTCAATCAATTAGTGCAGAAGATCACTTGTCAGCATTATCTCACAAGGCCAACTCTAATAGTTTTAGACGAAAAATTGTCACTATACAAAGTTCAAGTTATCAGAAAATTAAATAAATGAGAAATATGGTTAGCATAAAATTCAAAATTTTGTTAACAAATATAAAATGTTAGAAATATACCATAATTCGTCATTAGATAATATATATTTTCTGAATAAAAGTGATTATATAGAAATTAAATATGAATATAAATTATTAAAATATAAAGTGTAGTTTGTTTTTTCATAAACCATATTTATATGTTTGTAAAAAGTATCTTGTATAAATAATAATTCTATCTTCAATAAAGAAAATACAACATAGTTATTCACTCACTGGCTCATCCCTTTCAGCATTAAATTTATAATCTATGTTATAATCTCATGACAACTTAGGAAATTTTAAATCAACTATTTAGTATTTAAAGGTCAAACTACAATAAATTCATAGTATTCGGGGCATTGAAGTAAAAGTAAAGTGAAGATTCTGACCCCTGATTTTGAAATAAAATGGTGCTCCACCTCTATTTATCTTATGGTCTATCTTACAACCACTTGAACACATTGCGAACATGCAGTTATAGACACAGATGTTCTGACGGAAGTGTTTGGATTTTGGACCTCAGGACAGTAAAGAAGCTAGTGGCTCCAGTGGAAGTATAACCTGGCCACTCTTACAACACACTGAAAAAACTGGAGCAGCATTTTTGCTTGATTTATTGTTGCGTTCCCTATCCCACATGATAGCCGCACAATGTCTGCAAACGGCATTAGGAGGTCCTAGATCTGCATAACCCTTCCACATATTGGTAGATGTTTCTTCCGGTTCTTTTTCACCTGGTTTTTAGTGAATTAAGACATGAATAGGCATGTTTGGCTCCAACAATACTACTTATACTTGTTTCTTATTTAATATTTTATTATTAAAAAGGCATCACATCAGTTAAAATTTAACATTTAAGAGAGAAAAAGAGATAATGATCCCCTAATATATGATAAATTAATAGTTAGAGGATCCTTGAAAAAATGAGGCAAGTACTTAAAAATAAGAAGTGAGAGGAGACTCTTAACTTTTTGAAGAAGGACTGAGAAAAATTCTTATAATGAACCATAAGTAGTCTATTGGACTTGTTCTAAGTTTTATAATTTGGAACACCGTTAGCATGGATTACTCCAACACATAATAACAAAGTTTGTACCTTGCTGAAAGATGTCACCCACATGATCTGATGGTTCAAGCACTTCCTCAAAGTGTTTTAATAAATCTTTTACCCCAGATTTGGATGCCCCAGATGATTGTCTAAAAGCTCTGCGGGACTCTGTTGTTTCAAGTATAAACAGGAAAGTAATTTACAAAATGAAATCCAAGAGGGGTAGTAAGTGAATAACTTACATGACCTGTATACCTGATTAATCAAGCTGTGAAATAACATATGAAGAAGAAAATGGATGTTGAGTACGGCATGTCTTCATGTTAAATGTGTGAGAACGACAGCTCATTGCGTCATGATTTTGCCTATTCCTCATTGAATCGTCGACTGTTACAATGTTTGAGGGAGTCCTAAAATCTGAAAGTTTGTGGTTTGGTGCATATTATTGTACTTTAATATGAATTTTCATTATATATATATATATATAATTTTTTTTAAAAAAACGAAGAGATACCATCTGCAGTTGCATTCAGTTGATATGGTGATTCAGGAAATTGGTGAGAACTCTTGTGCGACAACAGTATCTCGATTCCAGGACCTCTACCTCTTCGATGTCGAACTGCACATATTATCATTTATAGTCATTCTATGGTCATAACTATATGTTTACAAACCTCAAAATATTACCTGGTGCCAGTCCTTTGGAATGATCAAGCGTAGTTTGAATACTGTTTATTACATTGTTGATACCCTTGCTACGACCTCGTAACTTATAAGTTGTGGCACAAAAATTTTCTTGAGATCGTTGGGATATGTTTGTTTCAACATCAACTCCAGAGAAACACCAAACATTTTTAAAATACATGTTTTATAAGTACATTTGTTATAAAATTTTATGAGTCAGTATCGTCCATGGAAATAGGATTACCTTCACGATGTGTCATTTAGATTTTAAAGAGCATAAGAATGTACCAATGCTAATTATTATTGTCTATTAAAAGTATATTGTATTAAATTACCCGGAAAACAACATAAAAAGTAGATTATCATTTACTCAAAGTCTTAGAATATCTAAATTTAAGGTATTTTACAATTAAAAAATATTATAGGTAATCATAGGTGAAGGTTTATGACCCGTATACACAACACAAATTAGAAGTGACAAATTAAGATGCAGCAGATATTACCAATAAAAGAAATTACATAGCATTGTCAAAAAATCATCATAAACCACATGATTTGCATAGAGAAATAGAAAATTATAAGAAAATATTAAGAGGGGGGTGGAGAGAGAGAGGAGATTACAGAAAAAGATCAGAATATTATGAGGAAACTCCTTACCTCCGCCATCGACTTGGGAATCAGCAATAAACTTGAAATTATTATCATGAAACCATTCGTTGATATACATATATATATAGATTGTAGATCAATTGTAACCTATAGAAAAAAATCAAATTAGAATCGAGAAAATATTACTTATACACTTTGATGTAGTGAGCAATTTCGTAAACTAAACACACTTTGATGTAGTAAGCCATTTCACATGTACATTCGTACTTTATCAAAAATTTCGTCAGGTAATAAATTACACATAGAGGGGGGGGTGAATATGTTTTTTTATGTTTGTGTGATTTTCTTGAACAGTTTTTGGTTGAACAAAGTAAATCAAATTTTGTAGTAAAATGTGTTAATACAGAAATTAAACATGCACTAATAAAGAACACAAACATTTCAAAACTCACTTAATCTTATTTAAAATTAATAATATTTTTCTACAAAATTTCTAGGCTCTTTGTTGATAAAGTGTTTAGCTTCTATCTTGAGAGAATACAAGATTTCTGATCTAAATTTGTTACTTCTAACTAAAGGACCAGTGTTAACTTTATAATTTAGTTAACTGCTGGTTTACACAGTGTACAATAAGACATGCTATTAACTTTAGTTAAACTGTCACTTGTCATTTCCATTTTAAGAAAAGTGTATCTTATATTTCTGGCTTAGCATATCTTAGCATCCTGTATTTACTTTGATCTTCCTTTGTCAGTTGATCTTCACCTTTGATCTTACACACTATTCAAGCTGTTTTTTGTAGACTTGTCAATCCAGCTGGTTGGATTATTTGTTGATTGTAAATCTTAGATATTGAACTGGCCTGCAATTTTGTACTTTGAGATTTTACCTCGAGATCTCCATTTTGGTCTATAGAAAACTTGACATCTCGATAAGTATATTGGCTTCTCGAGATCTCTAATACTTCATAGTTAATTTGACTTGTAGAGGTCTCTGAGTTCTCTATAAGAGAATTTGGCATGTCGAGATCTCTAGTCTTCATTTCTTCATTTCGACTTATCGATATCTCTGAGTTTTCTAGTGGTTTATTGACTTGTCGATAACTCAGAGTTCTCTAGTCAAATTTGACTTGTCGATAACTCAGAGTTCTCTAGTGAATTTTAGCTTATCGATATCTCTGAGTTCTCTAGTGGAATTTGACTTATCGATAACTCAGAGTTCTCTAATGAATGTTGACTTGTCGATAACTCTGAGTTCTCTAGTGAAAAAATGACTTGTCCATATCTCCAATCTTCATGTCTTCAATTTGGCTTGTCGATATCTCTGTGAGTTCTCTATAAGCTTTTCTGACTTCTCGATAAGTCATTTTGAGTTCTCGAGTGACTTCTCTATAACACTAAATCTGTGACTTGTAGAGATCTTTGACTTAAAATATTTTTATCCAAACAGATTTATTCAACTCCAAGGTTATTCATAATTCTTCTGAGGCGTGATCTTCTTGATCTTCTTCCAGATAGAATCCTTAAGCTTGATACTGTTTAAACAAAAAAACTCTAGTATGCTCTTTTACATTTTTACAGACTTTAAATGTTACAAGTACAAATGCAAACTAGGATTACAATACAACTTACTTAGGATTGTCAATTTGACTTAGTCTTATTTAAAGTACAAGTATGTCTTGCACACCATGTACACCTATAAAAACATTTGTATCTCTATCAAAAATTTCGTCAAAACAAATATGTACACTTATACAAAATATAAAATTAACTTTGTAAATTCACTGTCAATAAAATAAACTCATTGTCATTAAAAGAAAAGGTAAAGGAACTATATATATGTTCAGTATTTAGTTTAAGCTTAACTATTGTAGGTGTTTAGTATGCAAATATCCTCATAGCTCCATCCTTTTTCAAGTCTAAATGAATGTGGTCAATAAATTTCTATCACATAATTTACAGTTTAACATGAATCTCATTGTAACGGGTATATGTTCCTCTCTCTGTGTGTGTACAGACTGTGAATTATGGAATACTATGTGCATCACAAAGACCATTAGGATTTAAAATTATTAGTAAATGCTTTCGAAAAAATGAGAAAAAAGGCATGAAAAGTTTTGCATAATTCCACTACGATTTTGATGAAAGTTTTGACAATTTTCATATACACTCTCTACACAAATAATTTAGCAGGATTATTATCTCATCAAATAGAGTCGATATATCTTATTCCACTTGTTATTCTTCCTTTTTAATACCAATCTGCAAGTGAACAACACCAAAATCAAAAAATTATCTTTTAGAATTAACATCAAACAGTTGGGGTGCACAAACTTAAGTTCTAACAAAATTGAAAATAAAATATTGAATCATGATAAGACTAAAAAGATCACCTGATTATGTATCAAGATGTTTTAAAAGATTAACGAAATCGAGATGTATCAAAATATAGTACCATAGTATATCAAAAAAATGATTAAACATATTCATGCTTTTGAGTCATTTAAATGAATAACGTGATTACCAATTGAATAGAAGCAATTATTAATAGTCTTCTATTCCGCAAACAAAATCAAACATTGATAATCATCTGCAAAAATACAATTCAATATTGTGAGTATTCATATAAAAAAATTTAAATACGTGAATAAGCAACCAAATCGCACACAATAATGAATGTAAACATGCATGTGCAAAAAAATAAAAAAGATATTGTGGATTTCTAGAGATAAATCATCGATGGACAGAGGAAAGAGATAATAAAGAATAAATCACTATAAAAAATATTTGTCAGAAGATGATATAATAAAACTATGCATGTGCATATATGTTACTGATATAATAAAGATAGAAGATAGAAGATGATTATTCCCGTAAAAATAAAAATATACAATCTAAATTTTTGAATTTTTCTGTTAACGTGAATTGTGGATCTATGATTGATTTGTACAATGGTGAAAATATTTTAATTCTAGAATTGCTATTTGTTTTAAGGAAAGTAGTAATAATTTTTGAATTTGAATTAATGATGACATGATTGGTGGATCTGTAATTGATTGGGTATAAAAATAAATCAATATTAATAATATGTTTGATCTCTTTAAAATTCAAAAGTGATTTTTTAATAATTATAAATACCATTTAAGATATGAATACTCCATGTATATTTGCATTTTTGTATAGGAATTAGTTGATTTAGGAATATGGGTCGATCGACTGGTCAAATTTTGAAAATATGGGTCAAAATAATTACAAATGTGTCATTTTTAGTACAAATTTTTAGGAGTTTTCACTAGTACTCAATTAAGATATAATAGATTTGGGTTTAGGAAATTACTTGTCTCCCTCCTAAATAATTAATTATGTAAACTTTTGTAATCCTTCATTATTAATTATAGTTTAATTATGAATTAAAGCTGTTGATTTTTTGTATTTCTTTCTCTGCAGAGATACCCATTTATCCCTTGCTTTAACCCTCCCTCCTACATCAATCTAAGGCCGGTCAGACCTCCAGTATTAGCGGACCTAATATGTATGACAGTTTTTGAGTGTCCATCTCTATAACCAGGTCTGCCTATAAGTCAGTCCCCCGAATGTTGTTAGTATTTAAGCTTGACACAGTTGATTAAGTTTTCAAAGATTGAAAGTTTATTGTTAACATATTGATAAAAACAACTATGAACATAAAAAAATAATTGCTTTTGAGCGTGTCATTGTTCTTATTATTGTTATTGTTTACGAACTGCCTTTGAGGAATAATATGAATATAATACGTAAATAATAGGTGCATATTCGTTGACGGGATATTTTAGAAAATAATTCGAATCATCTACTGTTAAACTTAAAACTCAATAAATTAATTGAATACTTTTGAAATCTAGATATATTACTTATTATTATTTCGAAATTGACAAGAAATGATCTTTATTAAATTGAGACTTAAAAAAACATTAATATATTAAATATCAATTTATGGAGATTGTTTGCATTTATAATTTTTTTTTTCCACACAAACATAAATAGCATTATTTACCTTACGGTAAAAAATAGCAATATTTAGGCATTTATACAATCGGTCGCGTAGTCGCAAATAAATCCGAACAGCAATGCCGTTTTGAGACCCTTGTTTGTATAATATAGTCGTTAATTGGAAGGATTTTAAAAACAAGTTGATATGGCCGAGTTGGTCTAAGGCGCCAGATTAAGGTTCTGGTCCGAAAGGGCGTGGGTTCAAATCCCACTGTCAACAAATTATTTTGATTGTTATTTTTTTTGAAAAGGCTGCAGCTCTATAGAAGAATCAAAGGAATCGGGGGCGTTGGCAGCTAGAAGAGTAGTGTTAATATGGTTTCTAGGTTTGGGGGAAAGGTAGTCAAAGTTAGCAAATGTTAGAATGGAAAATGAAAGCACCTGGTGTTGTACATTTATGCTAAATGTAGCGTAACAAATATTATTAACTTATGGAGCTTCCCCAAAAGGAATTTAGTATGTTTATTTCGTACAAAGTTGAAATCAACACTCTCACCTCCTTAATCTTTTAATGTTGTATCAAGCAAGCTGACCGATCACAATTTTTCACAACACCACCAGGTCCTCTTTTTTACAAAAGAAAATGAGAAACATCAGCATATATAGATTAAAGGCCTCTCTTTTCAGTTCTGGGAATGTGGTATTGCTTGCATTGCATACGGCATACGGGGGAACCCCAGGCATCAAATGCTTTGTGACTCATTGCGTGGATAAAATTACCAAACCAGTCGGTGTGGTGCTTATCATTTTTAGGCATTACTGCCAAGTATCTGAACAGAGTGGTGCATCACATTTTGTCACCACTGCCCGTATGAGTTTTTTAAACAACAAATCTTAAAACCTCATTCCAAGTTGCAGGGGACAGGAAAGCATTTCCAAGACTTACATAGTCTCTACTTTTACAAACATTCCAGCTCGCTCCTTAATCAGGTTGGTAAGCTGCACACAAGCAATTCAAAAAGTCCTCTGTTGATACAGCATGTGACTTTCTACATTCGCAAGCTCACTCATTGTTAAAATTACTCCAAAACATGGTATGATCAGGAAAAATGTTTAAACAATGCAATACAACACAATGTCCTACTACTGACAAGTGAAAGCTGCCAAGCTGTATATCTGAATACAATCATCTGAAGACACTTTGAGGCTTCAACGACCATGGACGACAAATATGGTCCTAATAGAGGACAACGCATTGTCATAACCATACACCTCATATCCTTGTCTCTTGAGTCTTGTATCCCCCCCCCTCTTGTGTCCCACCTCAATTATACTCTCTGCACTTGCTATAGAGGAGGCAATTTTTCCATATATTTCCATAGCAGTGATCATAGAGCAATGGGGATGAACTGTTGAATATTTTCCGACTTTACACTATGAGAGTACATTTGTTTTCCAAGCTTGGTGTGCTTAGCAGTTCTTAAAGGTTTGATCAGTGGTTCAAGAAAACCTTTTGACATGTTCACTTTAGACCATTGTATATCTTCCACCAAGAACAGCCAAGGACTCGATAGAGGTTGGCTTCTTCATCTAATTATAAGAACATGATATTTGTTTGGAGCCTTTTCCTTTCTCCTTATTCTGTTCCTAATCTTATATTCTTATTGCATGCTTGGGAATGTAAACGTCCCACCATTAGATTATGCTGGAAGCATTAGACCTGTTGCATCTCTTCTTAAATCTCTTGTGTGGTTGGCATGGAATGATAAAGTTTAGACAAAAACTAAACCTACTGGTTCCAGGGTTACTGTAAGCAACTACAGACTCCAATATATGTACACCATTACACAAGTACAAAATTGCACAGGGCATAAACAAAAACACACAAGCATACATTTCCATATAAGCACTTCACAGCCAATATAATGCAAAATCTTTCACATGAAAAACTATGCAAATATACATATATATATATATATATCCGGTTCTAAAACGAACCTAAAATTCTCAAATCCAAATTTAGTAACCACACAATATTTAGATTTGATGATCACATTGTCAAGTGGATCAAAATAAGTTTCAAAGCGCTTTAAGAGGGAGAGAACTAGAGCCAAGGAAATGAAAGAAGTGTGAACATCAACAGATACTGTATTCGGGAGCCGTTTTCAGGAGGCAATGGTCAAGAAGGTTGGTGCCAGGAAATAAGATAAGCACCCCGCAGGTCTACCCATTTACTAAAATAAGTTTCCCTTCCCAATCAATTTTACCCTTAACCAAACACTAACAAAAAGAAAAGTTCCAATTCCCATGAAGTGGACCAAAATGCCTTTAAAACCAAATGACCCTATATTTGAATACCTAGAGGAAAAAAGTTTTATCAGATGTATCAAATGATGTAATGGCCTGTTTGGATATAGCCCCATTTCATTTCAAATATTGAATTTGTCTCAAATTTGTTGTTTGGATATGTGAGGGATTTGGATTTGATCCAAATCCTACCTATTTAAAACTAAAGCCCATACATGAGAATTTGAAATACCAATTTTACATATGTCATTTGAAATGTAACTCAGCCCAATTATCAAACAGACTTTGGACACCATTCTCACACTCTCTCTCGCTCTGAATCGATTCTCCCTCCCTCCCTCCCTCACTCGACTCACTTTCTCATGCCCTCACTTCACTCTCGTATTTTTGCTTCATCGATCAACATGAGGTATGCTACGCGTGTGTGCGTGTGTGTATACATATAACATCTAATTGATTCAATTTATGTATATACAAATATATACAAATATCTAATAAATTCAATCTTGTCACACACACCCAAAACATTGATCAGATTTATATGTTTGATATTTGAAATTAACTAATCTTGTTGGTTTTTTTTACGATTTGAAAGAGAAATCAGCTCAAGGGTTAGAATAGTATACAGTTTTCTCTAAATTCTCACTGATTTATCTCAATTTATGCTTTATTATTGTAACTGTTGGTTTTAGTTCAACTTCTTTGCTTTTATGTTTGAACTTGTCTATATTTAGGGCTTGTTAACTTAAATGGAATTACATTAGTAATTGCATATTTTTTAATTGAAAATACAGAAATTCTCATGTCTGAACGTTTCACAAAAGCGACCAGGGGATATTGATCAAAATGATGTTGATATGAAATTTTTGTTAGCAATTGAAATCGACATATTTAAGAATATTGAGTCACGGGCCTTAATTTAATATAGGCATGCCTAGTATTTTATTATATTGTGTATGCTATGTATATTAGGCTTCTTTGATTAATTGGTGTTGAGTGGTTAGCAAGATTAGATAAGATTATTTTTTGGTTAGCTTGGGTAATTCAATTAATCTGGTAAATGTGATTGCTAGTCAGAAACTTTAAACATCATGATTCCAGTGTTAATGTAAACATTTACGGGAAAGTAGAAGTGTACGTCCTTAATCCAGTGATTGTAGAATAACGGTCATTGTAGTCTTAATACCTATGCACAATTCCAGTGAAGAGAGGATTAGAACTTGTCATGCCCATGTTTAGTGTTTAATAATAGAAATTATAGAATGTCATGGTTTGTTGCAGACTTGCAGTAATCGTGATGGATTGTTATAAAGTCCTGATGCCTAAATTATCTACTTTTATGTCCAAAGTAAATATTTTCTGGTGAAGTTTAGTTTTTTGTTGGGGCTGTAATTTGTGTCAATTGCAATTTTATAAGATTTTCTCGTAAATGTTGTGTTGGGATTTAAATTTATGTTAATTTCTTGATTGTGCTGCTTGTAATTCTGTTTTAAATTGATTTTGGTTTGTTTTGTTTTGTTTTTCGAAGCACGAGGTGGTGGAGAGAAGTAAAATTACGAGAGACTGAGATGGTGATGTTGGTGATATGGTTTTAAATTTGCGAAGGAACCAGAAGGATACAATCCTGTAAATTGCCACCTTCGCTACAACAGCCAAAAGCATTCAGCTAACCAGCAAGATTAGGTATGAGCGTAATATAACTCATTGCCATCTATCATGAATACTATAGACATAGACCCGTAACTTTGAGAAGGTGACACATTCTAGGAAAGCATCAAGAAATAACCTCAGCAAGCAGTTTTCAGAATTTATATCTGGTGTAGCAAGCACTACACAACGAGATATGCTCATACATACTAACAGTAAGGACACAGCCATGAGAGGTTCAAAATAGAAAGAAAAAAAAAGGCCAATCACCTCCTTTAACAATTACTTGTGAATCTTTTTTTCGATGTCTTACCCCATAACTTTGAGGGAATTAGAAAACCTTGACCATGCATCAAACTAAAGAAGACTTCCCAAGTCTAAGCCAAACATGGTGACCACTGTGTAGTCTAAGCCAATCAGGGTATAACAATTTTACACTATAATCTCTATGACACAGAGATAGTAATACTTCCGGATGCATATTCATCCAGAACACACAAAATTATTAACTGGAATATATAATCCAGTATTAAAATGTCAGAACCCTCCCCCCCTCCTTTCCCTGAATTTTTCTGTCTTAGTAAGAAAGGAGATAGGTGATAAAAAATTAATAACTAACTTGCCAGTATAATGATGTATATGGCCCTTCCACTAACATTAAGTGTCAGCAACATTAGAGACACAATATTAACATCCGCGCAGTAGGCTCTTACTAATAACATAAAATAGTAGCTCTTAGTATGTAGTGATAATCAGCTCTTCATATACAAATACAAAAGAAGCGCCTAAAACATTTAGGGTTCTTAAGATTATACGATAAGGTCTTGCCATGTATTCAAAAGACCGAGGCGACTGAACTCTAAAGACAAATTCAACAAATTCCATATTATATATTGATTTCCAACTGAACACAAATTTCATATTACATAGTCTACATGTACCTGATGCAGTATGTTCTTCATAACCTTCTAATAAAGATTTTTTGAGTTCTACAAAAGTATTTTTGTCCTCAAACGCAACACGTGGTTCTTAGTAGAAAGGGCAAAGGAAATCTTCAAAAGCCATAACCATTATCCACACAACAAACACCACAATACTAATTAATATACTTTCTGTGGCATATAAACATATATAACATGATAATATACCAGATATAATGCTAATTTACCCTACACAAAGATCCCTATTAATTCTTTCCCCCCGTGTTTACTTATACTCCAGTTGCACTTGCAGCCAGAAAGCACCGTCTGAAAAAAATGACAACGTTTTGGAAAATTCCACGAGCAAGTGTTGTAATAACCCCTATCCCGAAATGATTAATATCTCAATATCTAATTTACCAGATATCACACTACATGGCCCTTCGACTAGCACCATATGTTGAAGCATGCAGAATTCAGGGCTATCAGACTACACAATAACAACCCATAATAACAAACATGCAGTAAGTCCCGGCTCTCTCTCAACTGTGGTAATCAGCTTATAATGTAAAATACTGATGAAAGTGTGTAATGACTAATTAGAGACATAGTAGAGAGTTATAAAACTTATAAATAGGGACTGAGCCAGACTTCGATGTAATTTTCCAGGTTTACTGTGACTGATCTCTGACTATCCACGAATTTTAAAATTTAAACATCATCTAACTTATGCACTGTCTTTAGTGGAGGTGGTTTCCAGATATATGCTATGACAATGCTCCTGGCAAGCTTGTACTTTAGCCTAGATTTCACTTCTGAGAGTACATACTAGCATACTGAGTGCTGACACCAAGTATAAATAAAACAATTTGAAGAGGCATACTTAAAAAAAAAGCATAACCAAGTCGATATCATCAAGGGATATTTGTAAAAAAAATGCATAATCAAGTCGATATCATCTTCCTCGTCATCTTCACTATCTTCTCCACTATCATCTTCATTATCATCATCTTCCCTTTCATCTCCACTGTCATCTTCTTGAGTGTTCCAGTTGACTTGTGTGAACCCATCGATTTTGAAAAGGCTCTTTGTATACCTGAAAATTTGACCACAATAAAATGCATCCATGAAAATTCTGGCCTTTTCATTTTCGGGGATACACAAGTCGGCCTCTTTATTGTCGGAGTTATACAAATACCAGACATCATCATTTAATAGTAGAAAGTCATCACCCCGGAAGTACCCATGAACAAACTGCACAGGCTGATTTACAATAATATTGAGCCTTAGAGTCCACGATGCCTGAATGCCACCGCCACTAAGTCATGCCTCGTCATCCAACGACCACAAGTTAATCTTGCGATCATAATCACTCCTTGTAAAAATAATAGCAGCAATAGAACCATTGTATTCGGTGATGCGAGCATGAGAATCAAAATCATCGAATTCGGTGATACCTGTTAGAATTCAAACCCTCAATTGTGACAAAGTTGACAGATAGTTAGTTATGTTGGCAGCTAGGTAGTTTAATTATGGTATGGATAATATAATATGGTAGATTAAGTCAGCAGAGAGAGTACATTTCCTGGAGTGTGAAAATGTGAATAATCACCCATGCAGATATAAATACCAGGAAAAAAGGTGGCGGAGGAGAATACAATGAACAAAAGAAATTGGAGATGATGGCACATGCAAGTATACATGAGTTGTCCTGTGGAAAAAATAGATAAAATAAAAGACACTGCATGAAGTAAAGAAGGCAGCAGCTGTCCACAGAAAACAAAGGAGAGCATTCATGTATAGAAACCTAGAAATAAGGTAGCCTGAGTTGAAAATTGCAGTGGGAAAGAAATAACAGCAAGCTGGTCATAGTCTTATATGGTAGGCTAATAAATATTGTATATTATGTAAGCACTGATGTAAGGTGATGTATTTAAAGCCTATAAAAGGCTTGTTGTGCATGAAAAATATATAACACATAGAAGTGAATCAGGAGAAAAAAGAGAGCTGTAGCTCTAGAGAGATAGGAATCAAAAGGCTGAAGCCTAGTGAAAGAAAATCAAGCCGTAGCTTGAAGTTGTAAAAGTTATAAGAGTTGTAACTCTTATTTGTAATATTAATATATAAAGTGTGAGTTTGTTATATTGAAAATTTAAATTATATTGAGTGATGTTTGTGTCTTAATATTATCGAAACTTATTGATTAAAGCCCATTCACGTTTCCAACAAGTGGTATCAGAGCTACGTTTCATTCGTGGAAAAATGGTGCATATGATGAATGCCCAGGTTCCGATATTGACAGACGCAAATTACGAGGAGTGGAGTATCCAAATGAAGTCACTACTCAGTTCATACGAAATTTGGGATATTATTGAAAACGGGTATGACGATCCCACATCAGCCGCTGAAGCAGCACTTTCAGATGCTGAGAAGACGGTGTTCAAAGAATGCCGGAGTAAAAATAGCAAGGCATATTTCTGTTAGGACCTTTCTAGGCCTGCTCTTTATTTATATTATATATATAGGCTGCCAGGAGATATTGAACATAAACGGATTCTTTTATTGATAAAAGGACACACACACACAACTAGGTGATATTCGAGAGATCACCACTCTCCACACTAATACCCTTTAACCTTATTCCTTGATTCCTTGATACCTCCAACATACAGTTGGCTTCATTATTTATAATCCTAACATCAACACATAATCCCTAAATTAAAGCTAAAATATATTATTCCCACCAAATCCTCCCTTCCCTTCCAAATCTGTAACTGATGCACAAACTAATTATTCAGATTTGTAACTGATTAAATATTTATTATGTTGCCTAACATTACCCGCCGCCCAAACTCAAACCTTGTCCTCAAGGTTCAAATGAGGAAAGTCCTCCATAATGACCTCAAGTGATGTTTTCCTCATAATTCTCATTGGACTCGTACACTGCAAGCTCATCTCCATGCATCCATAGGACTTGTAATTCTTTCTTCTTGCAGCGGTGTCCTGACCCATACTTTTCATCACAACGAAAGCACAGACCCTTTTCTCTTTTTTCCTGCATTTCGGCTTCTGACAAACGCCGAAATTTTGGAGTAGATGTTGTCTTCGCATAGGGCTGAATTTTAGAGGTAGAGGACACTGTAGAGAGTTGTCGAGCCACATTCCTTGAAAAATTAGTTCCAGACAGGATGGCCTGTTCCTTTGAAAAACTGTTGCCACTTTGATAAAGTTGCATGGCCATGTTTTTATCCTCAATTTGTTGTGCCATGCGCATCATCTTGGGCAGTCCCATGGGGTCCATTAGTCTCAACTCAGCACGTATATCAGGTTGAAGTCCTTTTCTAAATACGATTTCCAAAGTTGATTCAGATAAATCACTTAGAGAGGCAGATAATACCTCAAATTGACGACGATATTCTCGTACTGTGGTAATTTGTTGCAGAGAGAATAATTGGTCTTGAAGAGCACCCTCTTGCATGAATTGAAAATATTCGATCAATTGTTTTCTAAAATCTTCCCAACTGCAAAAAGGTTGTCGACTGTCCTCATAGTAGTACCAAGATAAAGCTTCACCTTCCAAACATATTACAGCTGACCTGATCTTTTCTGTTGGTGAGAGATTATTGAGTTCGAAATAACGTTCCCCGCGAAACAGCCATCCTTCAGGGTTCACACCTTCAAACACGGGAAATTCAAGTTGTCGGGGAATTAAATTCATGGATGTTATTGATGGTGGCAATCCATCACGCGTTTGAGTCAGTGGTTCTTTGTCTTTGCCATTGCCAGAGGCTGCTGGAGTCTCTTCATCCGGCCGTTTGGTGATGATGTCCAATTTTTTAACCAAAGCAAGAATACTTTCTTCGAGATCTGGTATTTTGTCTATACCAGATTGAAATTTTTCCATGTCTATCCGTTGAAAATCTGATCTCAATTCCCTAATATCAGCTTGCATTGCTTCCAGCTTCTCCTCAATTTCTTCGACCCGATTCTCGACTCGTTTTGCGTCTGCCATTGCCCCAAGAACGGAAGTGCTCTGATACCACTGTTAGGACCTTTCCAGGCCTGCTCTTTATTTATATATTATTTATATATAGGCTTCCAGGAGATATTGAACATAAACGGATTCTTTTATTGATAAAAGGACACACGCACAACTAGGTGATATTCGAGAGATCACCACTCTCCACACTAATACCCTTTAACCTTATTCCTTGCTTCCTTGATACCTCCAACATACAGTTGGCTTCCTTATTTATAATCCTAACATCAACTCATAATCCCTAAATTAAAGCTAAAATATATTATTACCACCAAATCCTCCCTTTCAAATCTGTAACTGATGCACAAACTAATTATTCAGATTTGTAACTGATTAAATATTTATTATGTTGCCTAACAATTTCATGATTTATCGAGGTGTCGACGAATCCACCTTTGATAAAATTGCAGATATAAAAAAGGCAAAAGACGTTTGGGAGATTCTGCAGAAATCGTTCCAAGACGTGGACATAGTAAAAAAGGTGTCGCTCCAAGTTATTCGTGGCGAGTTTAAAAATATCAAAACGAAGAGTTCCGAAAATATTGCACAACAAGTTTCCCGTTTAAAAAGGGTGACTAATGAGATCAAAAGGAACGGTGAAAGCGAAGCGCCAAAGAACATTACGAGTCGAGATAATTTCAATGAAGCAAAAAGTGCAACACAAATAACTTTTGAGTCCTTGATATTTTGTCTAAACGCAAGCGGGAAAAGCAACAAAAGACGGGTACATGTGTGTCATAAAATTGCAGAACGAGTGCACTACAAGACTAAAGAAATTCTAGATGACATATTGATAATGTCATTAAAATGAGGCGTCTTTCACAAAGAGAAAAATAAACTCAAAATTTAAATTCGGGTTTGAGGGGGAGTGTTAGAATTCAAACCCTCAATTGTGACAAAGTTGACAGATAGTTAGTTATGTTGGCAGCTAGGTAATTTAATTATGGTATGCATAATATAATGTGGTAGATTAAGTCAGCAGAGAGAGAACATTTCCTGGAGTGTGAAAATGTGAATAATCACCCATGTAGCTATAAAGACCAGGAAAAAAGGTGGCGGAGGAGAACACAATGAAGAAAAGAAATTGGAGATGATGGCACATGCAAGTATACATGAGTGTCCTGTGGAAAAAATAGATAAAACAAAAGACACTGCATGAAGTAAAGAAGGCAGCAACTGTCCACAGAAAAAAAGGAGAGCATTCATGTATAAAAACCTAGAAATAAGGTAGCCTGAGTTGAAAATTGCAGTGGGAAAGAAATAATAGCAAGCTGGTCATAGTCTTATATGGTAGGCTAATAAATATAGTATATTATGTAAGCATTGATGTAAGGTGATGTATTTAAAGCCTATAAAGGCTTGTTGTGCATGAAAAATATAGAACACATAGAAGTGAATCAGGAGAAAAAAGAGAGCTGTAGCTCTAGAGAAATAAGAATCAAAAGGCTGATGCCTAGTGAAAGAAAATCAAGCCGTAGCTTGAAGTTGTAAAAGTAATAAGAGTTGTAACTTTGTAATATTAATATATAATGTGTGTGTTTGTTATATTGAAAATTTAAATTATATTGAGTGATGTTTGTGTCTTAATATTATCGAAACTTATTGATTAAAGCCCATTCACATTTCCAACAATACCCTTATTAAATGTCGGAGCAGGGAACTTATAACACAATTAAACACCTCCGCGTTCAAATCAAAGGCAATCATACAATACCTTCCAGCAGTACACAAAAATCCATTGAAACAAACATCAAAATTATCCCCTAATGGAAAATTAATGAGATTAGGCTCAACATTACGCCAAACATTTGTAGTAGCAGAATAAACCTGAGCAGCAAAAGACGGGGAAACAACCCTAACAACCTTAAAATCATTACCAATTGAATCAAAACCAAATCCTAATACCACATGGTCACTACCTTGATCACATAAATTATAGAGGGGAACACGTTTGGACAATTTAATAGCAGGATTCTAAAGGTATAAATAAGAAACATTATCTAAAGTGCAGCAAACACAAACAATTCCACAAGCAGAACCGACAAGTGTACAAGTAGGCATATAAGGAAACTCATCTGGAGAGAATGAAAAGTCTAAATGAGCAACAGTTTGACGAGAAGAGACATCGAATAGTGAAAATGAGGTATTGGATTCATCCTGGGGGTCATAACAATGGCCGACATGAAGTTGATCATCAAATGCTGCTATTGCTGTTGTTGCGAGTTGTGAATTGACAAAATTAGGGCTTGAAATGTGGGTGAGCCAGGATTTACAAACTAATTTGAAACCAAGTAAAGAATCAACGAGAAGGTGAAGGAGAATTTGATATATGATATCGTCGGTGATGTAATGAGGGATACTTAATTTCAGCTCTTTCGAAGACGCTTCATTACTCATTTTCCACTTAGGGTTTTTTCTCACACTCTCCTCGCTGCCTGGGATCAATACAAACAAAGTTTTTTCCCATTAGTTTGCTTTTTCTTGCTTTAGTTTTTTTAATAAGAAAGTTTGAATAATTGTTGGATTATTGTTTTCTAGTTGTAAATAATGTGTTGTAAATTTTGAATTACTTGATTATGAATAACTTAATAATTACACTAGTGAGAATAAAAGTTGAAGAGAGAATTATATATTTCAATATCTTTCAGTATATATGATTTCAATAACTAAAGGTCCTATTTATAGATGTTGGTTGATAAGTCTTACTAAGGAAGCTATCTAAATCTTCTTTGATAAGTAAAGTCTTCCTTAATAAACTTTACAATTCTTCCTTACTAAGTTTCTTCTCTGAGAAGTTGTGCAAGTCTTACTCGATAAGTTTCGAGAGACTTCCTCAATAAGTTTTATGAGTCTTCTTGATTAAGTTTTGACAATCATTATTATATTACTAGGGACTTTTGCCCGCGCTACGCAAGTTTGTTATCCGATAATTTTTTAAATGTAAACTTTTATATAAATGTAAGTAATTGGTATATCGTATTTTGAGATAGTGAACTCTTAATTAAATTAACGAAAAAATAAAAAATAATAAAGATGGACCAAAAAACATAATTGTCAATTTTAAAGAAAACTACAGGAACCTATTGCTTGATTAAAACCTCAAATCAATGCGAAGATTAATCGCCATTTAAAAAGAAAACTACAGGAACCTATTGCTTCATTAAAATCTAAAATCAATGTGAGGATTATCTTCGCTAATAAGATTTTCACGTTAAGCAAATGACGATTATAAGAAGTCCAATAGTGCATAATGTCAATGCCTAAATTGTACCGTGATGACAAACAGAATGTTGATGATCAAGTTGAGGATTAATAAAGTGCTACTACAATATGAAGTGGATAAATGAAAAGATAAAATATGAAGGATTAACTATCATGAATTAGTGCTTAAAGGAATGGTTGGTATAATCAAAGAGAGGCCGCTTCATCAGCAAAAGCTCAGGAAAGCTAAGTCAGTACCAAAATCAGTCCCATACTCAAACTCCATGATTTTGATAAGGATGTATCAAAAGAGTGCCTCCAACCAAAGCAGATATGGGCATTTATGATGAAGAAGATGGCATGCCTCGATTGCACAGTTTGATCCGAGAAGTCATATCGCTGCAACCATTCAAGGTCCATTTCAGATACTTGAGCTCCAAAACTGATACTGAATTTGGATTAGTGAATTGACTGGATTCAGGGTTTACTAAATCCTGTGGACATTTCAGAGTAATGAACACATACATTCTTGATCAAGTTAATATTTTTTCTCATCATTTGAGTCGGGAGAAGGCTGACATCGGGGGATATGTTAGGATTTATCAAAAAAGGGGAGACATATGGGTAGTATATTGGAACTGGTCAACAAAATTGGACAACACAACTCCAGATGTGGTAAGACATACGCATGATATGGTGGAAGTTCTTGATGATTACTCTGAGGAGCTTGGAATCAAATTTCTGTGGAACATGAGGCCTAAGATTACTAACTATATGCTAAAGAAATGGTTGCTATAAAACCTATCATGCAAATATATATGAGGAGAATTAAACCTCGACATGATTACGATTTTACAAACTATACATTGTACTAAAATATGTAGTTAGTGTTCAAAATATTCTACATTTGCAAATTTAAGGAAGAGTGGGACGACATTAAATTGTTTACGTCATGAATTCTCCTCATATAGTGGTACTAAGAAAGAATAAGGTGCTTTTAACATTGGAATACTTGTTTGTTAACTACTTCTCTTATCGGATATGATTAATAATAAGACTAATAACACATGTAAATTTAATTGCAATAAGTCAGTTGTACATTACTCCCACTATAGGCCTTAAAAATTCACAACATATGTTCAAAAATACAAAAATCCATAACATGTCCTTGCATTGTACTTTAAAACACATGCAATGTAGGAGAATATCTAACATGCTTAATCAATGAAACTACTTAGGAGAATCCTGTACATAATGAGTTAAGTAGCACAATGCTCACACTTAGTGTTCCACAAATGAGACATATTCAAACTTTTGCTATATACTTTACCCTCAACACGAAATTCAGGCTCAACAGTCTTATCGCAGAGTGAGACATAATTCCTCTCCATAAGGATAACCTTCTAACTAGTACACTGGGTCTAAATTTCGTGCATTTGGACAAAACTTATATACATGCAAAAGATAGTTTATGTCTGTAATGTAAGCATACATCTTTTCAAACAAACTAAAAACTTCTATCAACTTCGACCTCATGTCAGTTCTATTGAGCAATTCATACATCTCCCGGCAAGTCTGTCTTCTTTCAAGGCCTCTAAATATAGCTTTAAATAAAACATAGCCGAACAAAGATGGGAAATGATTACCTGATATATGAGCCAACATTTAGAGATGGTGATCAACATTTTGCCTGAGAAACAGATTCCGAACTGAGTCGTAGAACATCGCTTGATCAACATTGTTACGAACTGAAAAAGCTATGAAACCATGAAATCGATCACGTGTAACCTCGATTGGATTATGATGAAACTGATACAGTGCCTCCCAATCCATCTTGTCCAAAACTTCTTTGATTCTCAGTGAGGTTTGCCTATTTAACCAAGCCATTAATAGTCTTGCAAAACTGTTAAAGGATCTGCATGGATAATAATGTAAGAAAAGATCAAACTGATAATTTCTGATTGAAGATTTTCCATAGTTTTGGTTAGTCTTAGAAATGACAGTTGTATGAGTAGATAATGTGATAGAGTAAGAACACTGTGAAGAGGTGTCTGAGATAATGAAAAGGTTGTGTTAAATTAGTTGTAATTATACCTAATGAACTTATCATCAAAATGAATCCATGCATGTTTAACAGTTAGGCCAAATAGACTCTTCACCTTCTATGGTTTTATTTTTAACCAAAAGATCTTTAATTTAGATTTTGCACTTGATGATGTAAGAATGCTCATCATACTGTAGTGTGTGATACGTGCCATAATAATTACACTTTACTACATATCTCTAGTGCATGACATTATTATTCTTGGGAGATTTAATATATAAAATGCTTTAACTTTAATGTCCCCACAAATGTCATACCATGTTTAACAAAACATATTTGTTTAAATGTACAAACATTTAAATTTCGATTTTATAATACTTTATAGTTTTTGAAAAATCGGTAAAACTACGATGAATCTAAAATAACGTAATATTGGTTTAATATCATATATTTTAGGATGAAATATTTGTTTAATATTATATATGTTATGATAAAATATAGGTTTAATATTAGTTTATATTGGCTTTATATAGTATATAAAGCCCGTCACAAAATGATAACCCATTTCTTTTAATTAATATTAGTAATAAATTCTCCATTTAATATCAATCTAAGCAATAATATAAACAAACTAATGATAATTGATCTTTTTTAAATCTATCAATATATCAAAATTTTAAATTTAATGTACAATACATTCGATCGAAAATGATAATAATTTATCCATGGTAAATTTATTTAAAATATAGTGAAGGCCATACAAAATTGAAAGGTAAATAATGCATAAATAACTTAAATTATGTACCGTCCTTAATATATACATTAAGAATTTATTTCCTTTTTCAAATTTTAACTTTAAAAATATATATGTAAACATAAAAGTAATCGGGTGAAATTTATGATACAACAATAACATATGTTTATAACTACACATTATATATTTTAATAAAATTTTAAGGATTATATTTTAATTTAAAAATTTTATAAATAAATTGCATTGATATTGGATTTATATGCAACTTAAAAACAGTGATACTCTTGTTATCTAACTGGTTTATGGCTGGGCTACAATTGATATATCGTTGAAACATAAAAGTAACTCTAAAATCTAATTGTTTTACGATTAGGAAATATTTGATATCTTGTTGAAGCAGAGAAGAAACCGACAAACATCCTATACGCTTAAAAAGTTGATTGATTATGCAAACTACACAACACCAATAAAGTTCATCAATGGAGGTATGTCAATTTTTTACAGTCAAGGTATTAGTTCAGGTCTGTTCTTATTTATATTGAGCTTATACGACATTCTTGCAGATGATACATGATTATGTCAAGTTTATTGTACTTTATAACTACTCACAATTCTATTTTCATATTTTATTTGTAATCTTTATTATTCACAATTGTGATATAATCTTTTGTATTTTCAATGTCAATCCATGTGTACTTATACTAATAGAATTAGCCGTGCAATTTAGGTTATGAATTTAGATTCTGAAATTAGTTTTTGCCAATTGGGGTTATGAGTTTAGATTTTGAATATAATAATTGCAAAACTGGAACTTAGTCACCATAATACAAATCTAAGACATTTTTGTTTACCAAATTAAGACTTTGTTAATATTAAAAGTTTAAAACTTTAAACTCATTTGGATTCCTAAATTGTATTGACACGAATGGGTCATTTGTATTTCCGCATAGGAGCAGGACAATTCTTTGATGGTTTTGAATCACTACAAAAATCATGCTTCGGGTAAAAATAAAACCACAAATATATTATCGAGTATAATGTAGTATGCTTTTGCTTGATTGCAATGTAAAATTACATAATAACTTGCGTAATACCCTCTTATTTTTGCTTCAGAGCTGACAAATGAAGAAGTTGATATGGAGCAACTTCAAGACGTAAATATGATTAATACCTGATAACACAATTATTATACTTAATTTTAATACTTAATAGACGTATGCCTTGATGTTAAATTATGTTATATTATCTTTTTACATTTTCTTCTCAATAGATGAAAGTAGAGAGGCCAAAGACAACACGATTTATTATTTTCATTGATCCACACATGCATGACAAACATAACCTGGTAAAACAATGATATGTTTGATTGAATTGTTATAGTAAATAATCCCATTTTAGAAAATTCCATTATATTGATTCTTTCTTACAGATTCTACCAGAATCAATAAGTTCAGAAATAGGAAAGACATTCCGTGTAATGCACAAATCCGGTTACCCAACAGCTGCAACATTAAGAGCAAGTTTGATAATAAGACAAACACTATTGGTCATCTTTCACCTCTGTTTCAAGAACTAAAGAGAACTGGAGGCAGCATTATTGTTCTTTTTATATCAAGTTCTGGTAATTTTTGGGTTCATATATTATGTGATGACGGTTCAGAAGTTGATAATATTCTCCCAAAAAACCTTTTGGTGGGCAATTTCTGCAATCAAGGTATTTATGATAGTTAAGTTGGGAGTGATAAAAGGAATTTTAATATTGTTTATCCTCTTGCATAATATCATAATATGAACTCGTGCTATAATTGATTTGTGTAGATAAGAATGATGCAAGCGACCATAAATTCCTATCATTAGTTACACCTTACGCAACTTCTGATGGAGAATTTGTAAGTGTATTCACATCATACACTAAGAATTCTAAATATATACATTTATTCCATTCATTATTTTTGTATATATTTCATAGTTTGTGATATGGTTGAAATAATTTGTTATATCAATACTTTATATAGGAAATTGCATTCAATTTCCATAAGCGTTTTGAATTTAGTATACCACCAGTAGTTTCGTGTTCATTTAAGAATGGAAAGCGTTTTAGAGGATATTACTCAAGTGTGAAGGGAATGTTGTTTGGTTTGCGAAAACTTGCACATTATGCAAAATTTAACGAAGAAGACATTCTACTTTTCACATATTTGGGAAGTGGTGAGTTTACGATTAATGTTTTTGACCATGCAAAGGTAGAAAAAGAAGTTGAGGATGATGCAATTATTAGAGGTAAGATATTTATATTATATCATAAATTGAATTTAGATGATCAAATGTATTATATTTACAATAGTACATGAAATTATGAAACCTCAAATGTATACTCTGTTTTATATGCAGAGATTAATGAAGAAGATATCATCCACAATGTTGAAAATGCGTCAAACGTGAATGTTCCAGAAGAACATATTATTGTTCAAATAAATGAACCAGTGCCTAACGTTTTTCAATTCAGTAGAGTTATGAGAAGGTCCCATGTGAACAACTCTGGCCATGGAGTGGTACGACTCACTTGAATGAACGATAATTTTAATATACTAACTTAGCAATAGGAGTTATCTAACATTTCTTCTTAATGCAGTATATTCCTAAATATATTCAACCTGAGGCACATGAATGGGCTGCATGAGAGCAGATAGTTTTAAGGACGCAAAATGGAGATTCTTATTTGGGTCTCTCCATTGAAAAAGGAAAAGCAAGATGCTCTGCAGGCTGGAACAGGTTTGCAGAGGACAATCATTTGAATGAAGATCAGAGTATAGTCTTTACAATGTTGCTTAACAAAGGGAATAGGGTTTTTTTTCCAAGTTGAATGACATTAGCATCCTACAATTTCTGTTGACACATTCACATCCTTGTAAAATTATGAAATCTACCTATTTACTTCTCGCGACATAAATTATGACACTTCCCTTATTACATGCTCATAGGTTCGTATATGGATGATAATGGGGATAATAGTTGTGGTGTAACATAATATGGAATTTAATTTCAATGTCATAGTCTTTTAATTACTAATTCTTAATCTTTAATATCAATAAGTATGGATTATAACATGAATACGTTAAAAACCTTAAATTCAACTGTTGACATACTTTACACTTTTATTTTTTTTTCTTATGACAAACCATGATTATCACTCTTGAAATATAGAAATTTACTTACAAATAAAATTTTATTCTCACTTGAATAATTACGGAACTGCTGGAATAATAAACTAAATATATTTTGAAGAAAATGTAAATTAGAATGGAAAAAAAACATTCATTGTTTTCAATAAAAACTAATAACATTATTTATTAGGTATTCAAACCTCTACTATTTCTTAAATATCGCGGTCGCTTGAAGTGTCATATGTAGAATTTGGTTGTTGAAAGTTAGCACTAAAAAACACCATTCTGAATCCAATAACATCACAAAGTTTGATCAAATTAGTAACTTTAAGAGTTTTTTAAAAATGTAAAAATTTGTAGCTCTTTTGAGGTAAATTGTATACCTCTTTCTCATATTGATTACATCAGCATTCTGAAGATTAATGTAAATCCTTGAAGATTCAACAGTACCAATAACTGCTTCGCCTACCAAATAATACAAATGGATGAATTTCATGCAAAATAACCAATTTTAATAAATGATATTCAGATTATTATGAGGAATGTAACAATCTCACTATGCAACCATAGGGGGTCTCATACTTGCCAGAATTACTATAATGAGACTTTCCAAAACTTCCTTAAACAGTTCTTAAGATATGTTGTACAGAAATTCTACCTCAGCATCCAGAAGAATAATCTACAATGGATGAACTTGCCGCAGAGGAATATAACAAATTGACAACCTCATACAAATTGTTGTCCTAAGTAATATTGACCTCATTAATCTCAATACTAACGGTTACTTCTTTCTGAACAATCCCATTCAAAATATCAGGAACAAGAATATCCTCTGGACGCTGCATAACAATAAATAGGACATTCATAACATGACTACTAATGTCAATAAAATTTACACAATTTTGATAAAAATATAAATACAATACCACATCTTTCTTATTCAAGTAATGTATTGCAGCGTTCCCAGCTAGCCTCTTCACAACACGATCCATGAGGATGACAGTAGTCAATGTTGAATCCTCAGCTAAGACTATTAAGCAAAACTTAAATATTAGGATAGCAATGAGAAAAGATTGATTAATAAAAAATAAACAATGTACTATGTATAAGTGTTGCAAAGCATTACTAATCCAAACAAACCTCTTCTCAATAAATGTCTAGTTTTTCTTAAATTTTCACATCTAAACTCGTTCCCTTCTTTTTGAACATCTACTTTACATTTCTGACAACTATAGTACCACCAATTGTCTACATCTTTCAATCTTAAGAATTTTGAACGTGCAACAAACCTTCTTTTGAAATATTAGTGAAACAATAGAGATAGTAAAAAAATGTTATCATTTCAATTGTATAACGAATGAAATATGGTAAATATGAATAACAAACCTTGACATTTAAAGTAGAACAACTGTCATTCAAATCTTTCAAACTTAACCTTTTAATGGAAGGTATAATTGCAATTTCAGTTGACATCTTTTCAGGATTTCCAGGACTTTTGAAACCTTCCTCCATCAATTTTGTTTAATGACAAAATGATGTTAACGTAATAAGTGTGGAACTAATTAACCAAACTTTTTATTTTGATATAAAAAGAAAATACCTCTCTCACACGCGTTTGTGGAGGAAAACCAAAGGAAGAGCATTTCTACAACCGGCTCAATGTTCAAGTTTAGGTAGAACTTTGAAGATGGCAATGAACCAATTTGTAAAGTTTCTAAAAAATAAATTTATTCAAATAAATTGAAATATATTACGAATATATACATTGCTTTACGTTTGGATTCATAAACGTAAACTAATTAAATAACATAAAACTACAATATATTGGGAATTATAATTGAAATGATTCTATTGATACCCCTGAATATAGAGAGTTTGGTACTGTTTACAATTGCTATGATTGGGTTCTCCTCGGTCTTTATAAAATCCTCATTCACAGCTATGGCCAATTCTCCCCAAATGCTCACTTTGTGAGAAACTCTGCATTTATACGACGTCAGATAATAAATTATTTCGTTTATTAGTCTTTATATAAAGAGTATTCATTCTTATCAAACAATTAGAATTTACCTTCCATCCATAAGCATAAATCTGAAAACATCTCTTGGTCCATATTTGGTAGATATTCGATTAACTTTCTCATATTCGTCAATTACTCCTATTAAATCTACAAATGTATGATTTAGACTATTAAAAATTATCAATGTTTCTCCATATGTGGGTTTAACATAGAATAATAAAATTCGCACAACTAAGATATAATAGATAACATTTTCCTAATTTTATTCCAAGATTAACATTTTAGACATTTTTACATTTCAAATAATTACATAATAATTATGTGAAGGATATTATTTTTTAAAAAAGATATTGTTTTAATATTAACTCTATGTTTGATTTAGTTAGGTTATAGAGCTTAGATATCTTATTTAAAATAGTGCATTGGGTCCTTTGTTCAAACTCCAATCATCATAACATGATACTATTGATCATTCCAGCTTCTTTCTTCCTGTCCCTTGCTCTGGTCCTAGTTTTATACACCTGAAAATGGTATGTACTATCACTATCTACAATTCTATATATAGGAACCCAAGCCACTAAGCATATTGCTTCTCTTGTTAATAACAAAACAAGTACTGCAGAGTGGAATTGGGTGTTGTATTATTGCTGAAATATTTACATCAGATCAATGCTATTTATATATGTATCGGAGTACAGAGACTAAGATAATCCTTATCTAATGTTATGTATATTTTACATGATAAATATTACAACAATATTAATCAACTCTTATCATAACTAAACCAAGTATATCAGATGCGAGATTTCTGGATAAACTTTATCTGAATCAGTTGGATTCATTATGCCCCCCCTCAAGCGCAACCAAGTGTCAACGAGGCCAAGCTTGCTAAATTGCTTCTGGAACAAGGACTTAGACAACGACTTTGTAAGAAGATCAACCACCTGGTTCAGGGAATTAACGTGATGGACAGTAATCAGCTTACGCTGCACTTGATCTCTAACAAAATGAAAATCAAGAGCAATATGTTTCATACGACTATGAAACACGGGATTATGACATAAGTACGTTGCCCCGATATTATCACAAAAAATGCGAGGAGGAGATGAAACGGGAAGCTTAAGTTCAATCAAAAAATTCATCACCCAATTGAGTTCAGCTAGAGAGCTAGCAACAGTGCGATATTCAGCCTCTATAGATGATCGAGCTACAGTTTTTTGTTTCTTGGACGACCAACTAATAGGAGTATCACCATAATATAACACATAACCTGTTGTAGAGGTTCTGTCAAGCAAATTCCCTGCCCAATCAGATTCGGAGTAGGCATACAGAGCATTGTCAGACTTGGAGCTGATGTATAAACCAAACATGGCAGTATGTTTAAGATAACGTAGTAACCTTTTGACAGCCTGCCAATGCAATTGTTGCGGATGATGCATAAACTGTGCCAGCTTATTGACGACGAATGAAATATCTGGCCTGGTAAATGAGAGGTATTGAAGTTTTCCAAGAATGCGATGATATGCAGTAACATCAACAACAGATGCATTTGAATCAATTGTCAGCGATAAAGAAGAGCTCATAAGAGTAGTTACTACATAACATTCATGCTTATTAGAATCATGCAAGAGGTCCTGAATATACTTCATTTGGGACAAAACAAGACCGCCATTATAAGGAAATACTTCTATACCCAAAAAGTAATGTAGATTGCCGAGATCTTTAAGTGAAAAATATCGTGAAAGAGCCTAAATGATGCGAGTGATAAGAGAGTCACATCCAGTAATTACAATGTCATCAACATAAATAAGAACATATGCAATTAAATCACCATGATGCAAGATCAATAATGAATTATCTGAATGTGATTTTTTAAAACCCATCTGAAGCAAAAAGGAGGTTAACTCAATATTCCATCTGCGAGAAGCCTGCCTTAAACCATAAATGGGCTTTCGAAGTTTACAGATGTAATAAGGATGTTGTTTGCTGACAAAACCAGGGGTTGGTGCATGTATACTTCTTCTTCAAGTCTGCCTTGAAGAAAGGCATTATTCACGTCTAATTGACGGATTGACCAGCCACGTTGTACTGCAACTGACAAAACCAGGCGAATGGTTGTTGGTTTAACAACTGGACTGAAAGTATCGTAAAAATCGATACCAAGACGTTGGGTGAATCCTTTTGCTATAAGCCGAGCTTTGTAGCGTTCAACAGACCCATCAGAATTATGTTTAATTTTGAAAATCCAACAACAATCAACAATGTTCTGAGAAGAATTTTAGGGCACTAAAATCCAAGTTTGATTTCTGAGCAAAGCATCATATTCGGCAGACATTGCATCACGCCAATAGGCATATCTATGGGCTTGTTTAAAAGTTGTAGGCGTGAACATTGAGGATGAAATAGTCTGAAAACCATAGAATTTATTTGGTTTAAAAATCTGATTCTGTGCTCTTGTAACTGGTCTAGAAGTTGAGATTGCACTTTGGGGTTCAGGTGGTGTCAAATTGGATGTGGACGGAAAGGATAGATTTGAAGTCAGATTGACATCAGAAAAGCTAGATGAGGAAGTTCGGTTTGGTGAATCTTGAAGATAATCTGTAGAAAGTGACATGTTAACTTCACCATTTGGAGCAGGTGACATACAAGTGTGAGTCTTTGACAGAGGTTGTACAGGCACATTTAATGGAATGGTAGAAGCTGGGGATAATGGAGGTGATGACACATTGGATGGGCTGGGTGAAGATGTTGTTGACATGGGTACCCAACTGACAGTGGTGGAAGACAGACGAAAATGTGCAAAACGATCAGTGAATGGAAACTGATGCTCAGCAAACACAACATCACGTGAGAGATATACTTTGGATGTATGCGGATCATAACATTGGTGAGCATGATATTTGACAGAGAAACCAAGATAAACACAGAGAGTGGAATTAGGATCAAGTTTATGTGAAACATATGGTCGACGCCATGGAAAACAAAAACATCAAAATACCCGTAAATGCTTATAATCAGGTGATTTTTTGAATAACTTTTCGTATGGTGAACAATGAGGATCAACCTGAGTTGGGAGTCTATTAATAAGATATGTAGCATGTAAGCACACAAAAGACCAAAAACTAGATGGCATAGAGGCGTCATAGAGTAGTGTTTTGGCAGTTTCGACTATATGAAGGTGATGACATTCTGCCATAGCTACCCTTTGTGGGGTATATGGAGGGGAAACTAAATGCTCAATTCCCTGAGCTGCAAGATAGGTAGACATGCCTTGAAACTCACCCCCACCATCTGTATAGAGTTTGGAAATTTTTCTTTGGAAGTATCGCTCAACTAAAGACTGAAATTGTTTGAAAATGGAGAGCACCTCAGACTTATGCTTGATAGTATACATCCATATATACTTGGTGTAGTGGTCCACAAAAATCACATAATATAATTTTTGATCAATTGAGGGAACAGGAGATGGACCCCATAAATCACTATATAAAAGTTATAGAGGTCTTTGAGTTTGCAATGAATTACTGGAGAATGATAAATGATGACTTTTATTGCACGAACAGGAATTACATGATGTAAAATCTTTGGAATGACACTAATTTAAAGAAAAATCATTTATAATTGATTTCAAAATCCTAAGACTGGGATGCCCAAGCTGTTGATACCATAGTGACAACGAAACAAAAGAAACGACATAATTTACAATTGGTTGATGATTATTTGAAGAAAAAAGTGGAGACATTCATAGAGCCCGGACTTATTCGGGCCGCCCGCTAGAACTGTTCCCGTACTCAAATCCTTGACACAAAAATATGAAGGAAAAAATTCAATAGAGGTAAGATTATCAGAACAAAATTTGGATACAGATAACAAATTTTGTTGATTTTTGGAGTACACAAAGTATTAGATAAGATGAAATTGGATTTGTGTGTTTTAAGTTCTGCTATACCAGTTTTAGAAATAGGAATCATATTACCATTTCCCATCGCAATTTCATCAGGCCCGTGTATGCCTGTACTTCACTAAAATTACTAGCGTCAGCTGCTATGTGGTGCGAGGCACAAGAATCAACAATCGAAGGAGTGACAGAATGTGGAAAATGACTAGCAAAATGTGCTTTGGCTTCCATGTGGTTGTTAGACTGAGACCGACATACTTTAGCTATATGTCCTGGCGTATCACATAATTGACATCGAGGACGATTATCAAAATGATTCATAGTGTCATACCTGTTGGTATCAGGTTGTACCGGAATTTGGGGTGCATAGAGGTCAGACGCCATCCATAATTATTGTTGTTGTGAGTTTGCAAAGAAGTAGGGCGCCAAGGCGGAGTACGACGCTACTGAAACCTTGAATTATGTTGTTGGCCAGTACGTTGAGCAGCAGCTGCAGTGATATAATGTAGATGCTTCTTCGATTCAACATGTGTGAGTGTCAGTTCTTCATCAAGCAACAATCCTGTAAATTCTTCCCAAGATATTGGTGACGATCATGCACGAATGGCTGAAGCAAGGGTAATGAAATCAGGGCCAACACCACTCAATACTTTCACCACAAGTTCTTTATTTGAAAGAGGAGAACCAGCTACTGCCAGTTCATCAGCAATAGTACGAATTTGTCGTAAATATTCCGCAACAGGCTTTGCATCTTTTTCCAAGCGACTGAGGTGGTCTCTGAGACTAAAAATCCTCATCTGTGATTTATTAACAAATGCTGTATGTAATGAATCCCATGTCGCTCGTGAGGAGGACGCAATGGCAACCATAGATGCCAAGTTAGGTTCCACAGAAGCAAGAAGTGCTGTTTGAATTAGCTTGTCTTGTCGAAGCCATAGTCGATATTTTGGGTTAGGGCCGATTTTATCACCTTCTTGAATATTATTTGGTGGCGGCAAGAAAGTACCATCAAGGTGTCCCAACATATCATGACCGAAAAGGAGAAGTTCGAACTAAGCTTTCCAGGTTGTGAAATTCATACTATCTGTAAGTTTGATAGGTAATTGTGCTGTGGGATTGAACTGGGTCAGGACATTTGTATTTGTTGTCATTGTTGAGTATGTAGGTTTAATTAATGCCATGAGGTATATGATTGGGAGAATAGTTTTAATCTTAAGAATGGAAAAAAAGGTTGCAGCATCTGGTTCATTAGAACATGTACTGCTCTGATACCATAACAAAACAAGTACTGCAGAGTGGAATTGGGTGTTGTATTATTGATGAAATATTTACATCAGATCAATGCTATTTATACATGTATCGGAGTTCAGAGACTAAGATAATCCTTATCTAAAAAACAAAACAAGTACTGCAGAGTGGAATTGGGTGTTGTATTATTGATAAAATATTTACATCAGATCAATGCTATTTATACATGTATCGGAGTACAAAGACTAGGATAATCCTTATCTACTGTTATGTATATTTTACATGATAAACATTACAATAATATTAATCAACTCTTATCATAACTAAACCAAGTATATCAGATGCGAGATTTCTGGATAAGCTTTATCTGAATCAGTTGGATTCATTAGTTAAAACAGGAAGACAGGCCAGCATCTTCAAGCATCTTAGAATACTTGGAGATTTAGACTATTCAACTTGAACCAAAAACCCCCTATACTTGCAAATGCAAACACCAAAGTTTCTACTGCAAGATCTAGTGTAATATACCATCCTGTGATTCATAACTGTTTATAACCACCTACCTTAACACAGTAATGCAGCAGTCCACCAAAACTCATCGCCATCTATTATGTATCAAAATATAGCATATGCCGGTAGCTTTGACATGCTCTGAGAAACCATCAATAAAAAAACCTGCAAGCACCACTTTGGAATTATATCTGGTGTGACGAGCATAACACATAAAGAGACATGCTCATTCATAGTGACAAACACATGATGCACAACAATATCATGTAGAAGTTCAACTATGAGTCTCAAGTCAAACAGGACATGTTAGATAGTTTAGTATCCACATTACGGAAATAACAAGATAAGTTTTTAGGACTAGGCCAAACATAAGACCACAATGCAGTCTCTTAAGGATTCTCTAGATTTATAACTTATCAAAGAAGAACATAATTTTAAACTGTTTAGCAGAAGAAGCCCTGCAGGGTCGACCTAATTTACATAATATCTATGACTCCAGAAAAAACTATACATCTGTGCTTGCATTTTCAATTATTTATCCAGAAAACACAAAATAACCAACTGAAATATATTTATACGGTATTTACAAAATCCAAGAGCAAGATAGAATTTCATACCCTTGCAAGTGAATTTTGCTGTTACAGGAATGTAATTTTGATTATTATTGTATTAGAGTGACGACTGATGAGGTATACGATAATGGCCCTTTCCCTAACATCAAGTGTTGGCCCATGCAAGTCCATTTAAATGGTCTGTGAGATAGGAGACACGATTTTAGCAGCCGCACCGTTCTAATTTAGTAAGAAAATACAACAGAAAAACAACATTCCATACATTGTGCTGATTTGCCCCACATTAACCATCCCTGCCAATCATTATCTGTAACAACCCGCACTTCCGGACTATTAATTCTAAACCAAAACTAATACAAAATACACTTTTAATCCAAAAGTCTATTACAAAGATTACGATTACAAAAGCGCAGCTTAAAGCGGAAGCCCAAAGGTCAATCTACTCCCATTCTAAGTCCTCGAACACCAATGCTATCCAACTCGAACTCCTAGGCGAAACCTGAAATTTGAAGAATGAGCTATACAACCCAGCAAGAAAACAATCGATCCAACTAGTAGGCCAAACAACTTATACACATATAACAAAATACAATATTTTATACGATACGATATACGAAACACACACTTTCGAGATATATTCTTATTCTTATTCTTATTTGATACACACAATACATATAATCACATAACAACAATAATTCAAAACCTATAATCCATGCCACGACCACTACAACCCGGTGATAACGGTCCTAAATTTTCATAAAACTGTCACTACAATCCAGTGAATGCGGTCCTAAGTTCAAATTCGATATTTTCACAAACCATGGCACAAATCAAAGATCTCAAATTATCGTCTAGACATCACATATATACATCGATACATATTTTATATCACATAATAATATCAAATATATGATAACTTAGCCCAAGTTTTGATAATCAAATATAAACGCAAAACACACAATTTTGAAAACACTTGCAATATCGATCGAAAACTTACCTCAAGTACTGGTCAGATCTGAAATTAGCATTTTTGACCCTCTAAACAACGTTATCTTGAAAAACACAAAACACAAAAATTGTAGAGAACGAAAAGACCTTTCGGAAAAGTCCAGGATCACTGAATTCCGACTTATGATGAATTTTTTACGTATATTAAAAGACTGCTGATCTATGCTGAGAAGAGCCCTACGAATTTTATGAATAAAAATGAGGAAGACGAATATGGTGTATTTATAACGATACAAAACCCTATATCTTAACCTACAAGTTATCCATATTAGAATCTGATCCAAATTTTAGGCCCAATAGTCTAACCCAATTTTAAATCCTAGTCCTTATCTAATTTTAATTCTTTTTATTCTATTATTCAATTATTAATCGAATTCTAAAAAATACGGGATATTACATTACCTTTTGGCAAGGTCAACTACAAAAATTTAAATACTCAAGCACACATTTGCCTCTACTAACCCTCGACCTTCGTTCTCAGGGTAAGAAATATCCGCCAAGTTAAGCCTTGCAGATACCTCCATCCCTATCAATCTTGTCAGAGTACTTGGTAGTCGCAGACAGAAAACACCGAGTTAAATGACAATGATTTGGAAAATTCAGTGAGTGAGTGCTATAATAAATAGATGTTTTCACAAGTGAATTTTTTTGGATAGGAAATTTGTTGAATTTTACAATCTAATTTACCTCATCTCTATCAGTCCTTTTATCTGTTTGAATGTAGTGCATATTGCATTTCAATACAAATTAATATAAAACTAAAAGAGGAAGCAAAAGATGCTCCTCACTATTGATGAGAGATTAAGAGCTCCTAACAATCTAGGGAGGGTTTAGGAGGTTCTTGGAGATTATTTTTGCTTCCATTTCCTCAAATTTTAACCAAGGAGGGAGTATAGGTAGCTCTTGGAGTTGCTCTAAGGACTTGTTAACCATAAACTAGAGAGAGTTCTATATGGATTAAGACAGACTAGGAATTTATTTTCCTGGTTCAGTAACACTGATTCTTAACTATAAATAACGTTTATATCCCAGACGTAGTTCTACAGTCCGCACTGTTTCTAGTCGAGGCATTTTCCAGATATATCCCACATCGCCCCAAGTGTGCTTGGGCAATATGTAATCAGTTGTAGTGTTGAATTATTTTCAAATTTTGCTTGATGGGAGTGCTTTTTAGCGCCATAGGTGGTACAGGTAATAACACCAAGTATAATCAGTCAGACAATTGCATGGTCATGTTCAGAGAATATGCATATGATAATATATAATTTGAAAGTATTATGTTAAAGAACCAGTTGGCAGAGGGAACAATTTAAGCCAAAATGTATAGAAGTAAATTCACTTTACATTAGTATCTGAATTCCATCTTTCACATGTAAATGTAATAGTATCTATTTCCATAATTCTCAGTGAAGTGGACACTTGCACCGGTTTGCTTTCATTGCTTTAGAATCTGGACATTTGTTGCCTTAGCAGACCTCGTTCTTTTCTTTTTCCACTGTAGTTTTATTCTTATTCTTCCTCTTAAATCCACGGGCTTAAGATCAGAACGGAATGGGAGAACCTCATAGGGATGTCTAACACGTTGATCTAGCTTGGCCACATTAACACTCGAGTCTTCAAGGTTATTAAACATGTAATCACGACCCTTTATAAGTGCTACATTACTATCATATGGATTAACTGCATGAACAACACATCTGGGGTCTTTCTTTTTAAGGACTTCCATATTTATCTTTTTAATCTTCTTCCAGTCTTGATTCTTATAATCCTGCATCACCCATATCTCAAAACTTTCTAAGTCTTTGTTGGTTTAATCTTAAACTTGTTTTAAGTATGTTAAATAAAGCTGATAACAGTAGTTGTTTTATTTTGTTTTAGTCGACCATGATGCAGTAGTAGTAGCTGATTTGTAGGAGTTTGGATAAGTCAGGTGTCTGTTATGAACGTGTCCTAGTTTGTAGCTAGTTTTTCAGTTTCTGGTTTATGATGTATTTCATATATATTGAATAGTTATTAGCAATAAAACGGTAAGCCTTTTGGCAAGCAAAGATCAGAACTTTTCTCAGTTTCTATATCATATAGTTAATACATATTAAGTAGTTAATATTATTAACAAGAATCGGTATCAGCGCTTGGAATTTCTAAGTGAAGGCCTGAGGCATCCATGATGGACAACAACAAAGCTAAAGGGGGAGGATCAATAGGTTTGAGCTACCCAACACTGACAAAGAATAATTACACTTCTTGGGCACTAAAGATGAAAGTGTATCTACAAGCTCAGGGTGTCTGGATCGCAATAGAGCCCAATGATCCTAAAGCAGCGGTTGAGGAGAAGACAGATAAAGTTGCATTGGCCATGATGTATCAAGGACTGCCTGAAGACATGTTACTCTCAATAGCAGAAAAAGAAACCGCAAAACAGGTCTGGGATGCATTAAAAACCATGTGCCAAGGAGCGGAACGTGTGAAGAAGGCAAAAGTGCAAACTCTAAGAACTGAGTTTGAGTCCATGAGCATGAAGGACAATGAGCAACTAGATGATTTTTATCTGAAATTGAATGGGCTTATATCGAATATTAGAGCCCTAGGAGAATCTATGAATGAATCCTATGTGGTCAAGAAATTGCTACGTGCTGTGCCATCAAAATTCCTCCATATTGTCTCGACTATGGAGCAGTTTGGCGAATTGGAGACTATGACACTAGAAGAGGCAGTTGGGTCCTTAAAAGCCCACGAAGAAAGGTTAAAGGGAAGCGGAAAAACTGAGTCAAATGAAGGTCAACTGATGCTCACAGAAGAAGAGTGGGAAAAGCGTGAGATCAGTGAAGGAAAATTACTTCTTACACATGAAGATTTATCAAGGCGGTCAAACCGGAGAAACACAGACGGCTCATCATTCAATCTTAAGGGTCGAGGACATGACAAGAGTAATTTAAAGTGCTACAATTACTCTGCATATGGGCATTTTGCTGCGGACTGTCAAAAACCAAGACGTATCAGAGAACAAAAGGAGGAGGTAAATATGACAAGGTTGGATGATGATGAACCAGCACTATTACTGGCAAAAAGTGACAAAGAGGAACAAGAGGTGGCATACTTGAGTGAGAAGGAGGTGTTACCATCACAAATGTCGAAGGTGCAGGGTGAATCAAATATTTGGTATCTGGACAATGGTGCTAGCAGTCATATGACTGGATTCAAATTGAAATTCTCAGAGTTAAATGAGAAAATATCCGTTCAAGTCAGTTTTGGAGACGGCTCTAAAGTGAGAATTGAAGGGAAGGGATCTGTGACTTTTGTGTGCAAGAACGGTGAAACTCGTATACTCAAAGATGTTTATTATATTCCAACACTTCGGAATAATATAATCAGCATAGGGCAGTTAACAGAGGCATGAAACAGGGTCGTCATTAAAGGAGAACTTCTTTGGGTATATGATACTCACGACAAGTTACTTATGAAGGTGAAACGGTCACACAATAGACTATACAAACTCATTATTGACACTGAAGGTTCTACTGACTAAACAAGAAGAGGTATCGAAGCTCTGGCATAAGCGACTGGGACACGTCAACTATCATGCTTTGTCCTTGATGCTCAAAGATAGAATGGTAAATGGACTACCAAGATTAACATAACCAAAGGAGGTGTGCACTGACTGTTTAATGTCGAAGCAAACCAGAAAACAATTCCCTTCCAAGACAAGTTACAATGCGACCAAGGTGCTGGAATTGATTCATGGAGACCTGTGTGGTCCAATTCTTCCGGAGACGGCATCAGGCAAAAGGTATTTTTTCTTGCTAGTAGATGATTATAGCCGTTATATATGGGTCTATTTTTTGAAGAGCAAAGATGAAGCTCTGGATGTTTTCAAACAATTTTGTGCTTTGGTGGAAAGAAGTCCAGAAAAGAAAGTGAGAGTATTCCGTACTGATCGAGGTGGTGAATTTGGATAAAATGATTTCAATTTTTTCTGTGAGAGGGCTGGAATAAAGCGACACTACACTGCACCTTATGCCCCACAACAGAATGGGGTGGTGGAACGCCGTAATAGGACGGTTGTTGAGATGGCTAGAAGTTGTTTAAAATAAATGAAACTGCCATTGTTTTTATGGGGGGAAGCAGTTAGACACTCAATATACCTTCTGAACAGACTACCTACGAGGGCTTTGTCAGGCATTACTCCATATGAAGCGTGGAATGAAAAAAAACCACATGTTGGGCATATAAGAGTATTTGGCTGCATTGCACATATGAAGGTGCCCAGTCAACATACGAGAAAGTTGGACGATCGAAGTAAGCAAGCAATCAACTTGGGAAAAGAACCGGGGACAAAAGCTTATGGACTCTATGATCCAAATGACAACAACGTGTATGTTAGCAGGGATGTAACGTTTGAAGAAGAGAAGTCGTGGTCCTGGAATGAAACTGATGGTGGTGAAAACAGTCATATGGGTGCATTCGTGGTAGCAGGAGACTCAGTGGCAGAAAATGGGGAATTTCGAGGTGATGATGGTTTAAATGTTATTGAAAACAGTAACCCAGAAAATAGCAACTCACAAAGTGCATATTCTGAGAGTGCAGAAACACCAAGGACGCAGTCACCTGTGCCAAGACTGAATTATGAAGACTATGATGACAGTATCGAGCCGACAAGAGTCAGAAAACTCAGTGAAATCTATGAAGAAACAGAGGAAATGCAGTTGTAGGAGGAATTGTATTTAATGGGTATCGAAGAACCCGTGAATTTTGCACAGGCTGCCAAGGACAGTAATTGGAAGATGGCTATAGAAAGGGAGTTACAATCAATAGAAGAAAATAGAACTTGGAAGCTAACTGAACTTCCTCGAGGTCAAAAGGCTATAGGCTTAAAATGGATTTTTAAGCTAAAGAAGGATGCACAAGGCAATATCGTGAAGCATAAGGCGAGACTTGTCGCCAAAGGTTATGTGCAGGAGCGTGGAGTTGACTTCGACGAAATATTTGCACCGGTGACTGGACTTGAAACAGTTCGTTTACTTCTGGCTTTGGCGGCGAAAGAGGATTGGGAGGGGCATCATCTAGACGTAAAAACAGCATTTCTCAATGGAGAAATAAATGAGAATGTTTATGTAACTCAACCTGAAGGTTTCGTGAAGTTGGGAAAAGAAAATTTGGTATACAAACTGTCAAAAGCTTTGTATGGTCTTCGACAAGCACCACGTGCTTGGTATGCGAAGTTAAATGCTTGTCTTGAGCAGCTGGGATTTAGGAGATGTCCATCGGAACATGCTGTTTACACAAGGAAGAATGGAGGAGAAAATTTGATTGTAGCAGTCTATGTGGATGATCTTTTGGTGACAGGAAGTAGTGTAGCTATGATCAAAGACTTCAAATGCCAGATGAATCAAAATTTTGAAATGACTGACATGGGTTTGTTGAGTTACTATCTAGGGATTGATGTGGAGCAAGGAAAAGGGCATATCAGACTCAAGCAAACCGGATACGCACAAAAGATTATCGAGAAGGCAGGCTTAAAGGGTTGTAATCCAACTAAATTCCCTATGGATCCGAAAGAGTGTATTGACAAGGATGAGGGGGGCAAAGTTGTGGATGTTACACAGTACAAGAGCATGATTGGGGGTTTGAGGTACTTAGTACATACCAGACCGGACATCGCATTTTCTGTTGGGATTGCAAGTAGATATATGGAGCGTTCAACTACTGTTCATCTCAATGCCGTTAAATGAATTTTCCGATATGTTCAAGGTACTCTGCATTTTGGTTTGGAGTACAGCAAAACCAGTGGCAACAATATATTGGCTAGTTTTAGTGACAGTGATTTGGGCGGTGATCTGGATGATAGAAGAAGTACAGGAGGGATGTGTTTTTATTTGAATGAGAGTCTTGTTACGTGGGTTTCATAGAAGCAAAGATGTGTTGCATTATCTTCATGTGAAGCTGAATTTATGGCTGCTACTGCCGCATCTTACCAAGCAATTTGGCTTCGAAATGTGCTAAATCAGATAACTGCAGATTGTAGTGGTCCAGTGGTGTTGTACATTGATAACAAATCAGCAATAGACTTGGCTAAAAATCCTGTTTTCCACATGAGAAGCAAACACATTGACACGCGATATCACTTTATAGGGGAATGTGTTGACAGAGGAGAAATCATTTTGAGACACATCAGTAGCGAGAGGCAAAGAGCAGATGTTTTGACAAAAGTATTGACAACAACGAAATTTGAGAAAATGCGGGCTTTACTGGGAACTAAAGAGTTGTCTGGACAAGTTAAAGATTAAGGGGGGATATGTTGGTTTAATCTTAAACTTGTTTTAAGTATGTTAAATAAAGCTGATAACAGTAGTTGTTTTATTTTGTTTTAGTCGACCATGATGCAGTAGTAGTAGCTGATTTGTAGGAGTTTGAATAAGTCAGGTGTCTGTTATGAACGTGTCCTAGTTTGTAGCTAGTTTTTCAGTTTCTTGTTTCTGATGTATTTCATATATATTGAATAGTTATCAGCAATAAAACGGTAAGCCTTTTTACAAGAAAAGATCAGAACTTTTCTCAGTTTCTATATCATACAGTTAATACATATTAAGTAGTTAATATTATTAACAAGAGTCTTGGCATTTCAATCCGAGCTTGCCTTTGTATTTCAGTAGTTGCAGATTAATATCCCCATAATAGTTTTGTTTGTCTAGTTGTGGCAGAGTGAAGAATGAGCAAGTTTCTGTTTCATGATCAAAAGCAAAGACCTGTCGATCGGATAGGAGCCAGTGAAATCTACCACATGTTAAAACAGATTTTCTGCGTATGGCAAGTGGAATTGGAAATTCTATTGCAAGTGGCTTCCAGGACCATGTCTGAGAATCAAATATCTCACATGAATAACTGTAGAATTTGCTATAGTTAGTGTCAAGATTAAGTAAAACAAAACAAAAAAGAAGAAGATGAAACTAGATTCACGTACCGTAAAATAAAAACAGATGGAATGACATATATAATATACCTACCTGTTCCGTTTCACAGAAAAACCAAGAATTTTATAATGCAGAGGATCTGACTGCAGCACCGCCAAAGCCATAATTGTTGTGCAACCATCTAGCGGATAGGGTAGCATCTTAATTTGACTAGTTGTCGGCTTACACACAAAATAGCTCACTCTACCATGCTGATGCGGGACATTATTCTGCAATCTAGCAGAATAACACAGTAAGCCCTGATCTAAAAAATCCATTTATAAATATATTCCATTTATAATTATATTTACAAATGTATCCTATATTTAAACTTTTGTATACTTTTAGATTAACCATAGTTAATTACACAAGTGCATGTTGTTAAATGACATAAATAACCCTACAAATGACATGGAGAATATAATATTAACATTTGGTAACTAGGAGATGTATACAATCCAATAAATTTTAGGGGAATTTGTATAACTAGGGACTTTTTCCCGCGCTACGCAAACTTGTTATTCGACAATTTTTTAAACGTAAACTGCTATATAAATGAAACCAATTGGTATATCGTATTCTGAGATGGTGAACTCTTAATTATATTAACGAACATATAAATTATATTAAACATGGAAAAAAAATATAATCGTCAATTTCAAAAAAAAACTACAGGAAGCTACTAATGGATTAAAAATCTCAAATCAATGCGAGGATTTTTCAGCATTTTAAAAGAAAACTACAGGAACCTATTGTTTCATTTCAATGCGAGGATTATCTTCGTTTATAAGATTTCTGTGTTAAGCAAATGATGATTATAAGAACTCTAATAGTGAATAATGTCAATGCCTAAATTGTACAGTGATGACAAAACATAATGTTGATGATCAAGTTGAGAATTAATAAAGTGCTACTATAATATGAAGTGGACTAATGAAAAGATACAAAATGAAGGATTAACTATCATCAATTAGTGCTTAAAGGAATGGTCGGTATAATCAAAGAGAGGCCGCTTCAACAGAAAACGCTCAAGAAAGCTAAGTCGGTACCAATATCAGTCCCAGACTCAGACTTTCATGATTTTGATAAGGATATATCAGAAGAGTGCATCCAACCAAAGCAGATATGGGAATTGTATAATAAAGAAGATGACATGCCTCGATTGTACTGTTTGATCCAAAAAGTCATATCGATGCAACCATTCAAGGTCCATTTCAGCTACTTGAGCTCCAAAACTGATACTGAATTTGGATTAAAGAATTGGATGGATTCAGAGTTTACTAAAGCTTGTGGACATTTCAGAGTAATGAACACATGCATTCTTGATCAAGTTAATAATTTTTCTCATCATTTGAGTCTGGAGAAGGCTGACAGCGGGTGATATGTTAGGATTTATCGAAAAAGGGGAGACATATGGGCAGTATATTGGAACTTGTCAAAAAAATTGGACAACACAACTCCAGATGAGGTAAGAGATAAATGTGACTGTATGAGATGGTGGAATTTCTTGATGATTACTCTGAGGAGCTTGGAATCAAATTTCTGTGAAACATGAGGCCTAGGATTAATAACTATATACTAAAGGAATGGTTGTTATAAAGCCTATCATGCAAAGATATATGAGGAGAATTGAACATTGACATGATTACAATTTTACAAACTATACATTGTACTAAAATATATAGTTAGTCTTCAAAATATTCTATCTTTGCAAATTTAAGGAAGAGTGGGACGGTATTAAATTGTTTACGTCATGAATTTTCCTCATTGTTAGTGTTTGTGCCCTATAGACAACACTATGATGTTTTAGTTTAAGACATTAAGATTATTAATGTTTATGTTCTATCGATTATTCTCTTTATAATTTATTAATTCTTAATTTACTGTGATATAAATGTTAGATTAATAAATGTCCTTGGAATATGATATGCAATTCTATATCTCTAAGTACGTGACTTAGAAATGAGATTATGAGAAAAGTATCAATATTCCTAAAGGTCCCTAGTCGAGTATTATTATTAAGGGATAATAATAATGCATTAATACTGGTGTGTTTGTTGACTGATGATCACATCTCATTGATCATAGGTATAATGATACTAAAGTAAAAAATATAGGCAGATGTATATGTACATGGTGCTAGACAGACCCAATGTGAGATTCTACATGTCTGTTGTGTCATAAATAATTCGCACAGTGATAATGATGTAATGATCCTTAAACCCAAAGTCATTATATTTCTCTACGAGAATTAATATACATTGATTCCATTAAAAGTTATCCTTGACTGGGTAATGATAAAAGTGGACATTGAGTATATTATAAATCGTATGAGAAATATGAATGATCTAGATGAGATTTAACCCTCCTATTTCATGAGTGATATTATTGGCCTCTTGTGTGAGCTAGACTATAAAATGCGTGGCCACACTCAAATATTGATTTGATATGATAGTCTACTCATTGATCAAGGAAACTTGGATTAAACTATGATGAGGATGACACATTACATGCCTCTAGTTTAATCTATAATATTTGGTTGAAGGGATTATATTATACTGTACATTATTCACAAAAGGTCTAATCGATCACCGATTCAATTATTATTACTTGGGTAACAATGATGTATTACTAGATGCCGCTCATTGTTTACGATTTTAAATTAGATTTAAAATTCGTTGCCAACGTAATAATAACCTATAGGGTCACACACTAAGAATGCTTGAAGGATTATTTAATTTAAATTGGATTTAAATTATATTAAAGTAATTTGAAGTATTTATGATATTAATTAAGTATGAATTATTTAGATAGATATTGATATTTGAATTTACTAATATTAATTATGAAATTTATTTGGTAAATAATTAAGTGAGACTTAATTATAATACAAATAGGAATTTCGAATTAATAATAATTCCTAATTAGTTAAGAGTTATAATTCATTTTTCTACTCTATATATAATATCTCTTGTGTGGCTGAATTTTTGGTGTGCAAGACTTTTACTAAAACCCTAGCCACCAAGAGAGAAGATGGAGAGAGCAAGAAGAAACGGGTGTGTGCTTGTACACATCCAATCCTTGAGTTCAAGCATTCGTGTGGATACCGATAGAGCGTAGATCGTGAGAGCGGGATGCGTGGTGATTGAACAAGTTTTGGATCTTCATTAGTCAACCAACTGGTAAAGTTTCTTAAGGTAAACAATCTGATCTACGAATTAAATATATGTTTTTCGCATGGATCCTGCGGTGGGTTTCGAAAATTCTGATTTTTTATGTTTTTAATTATTGTTTCCGTTGCGTTTATGTGCTCGAAACCCATCACTAATATGGTGCTACTAAGAAAGAATAAGGTGCTTTCAACATTGGTATACTTGTTTGTTAACTACTTCTCTTATCGTATATGATTAATATTAAAACTAATAACACATGTAAATTGAAATGCAATAAAATCAGTTGTACATTGCTCCTACTATAGGCTTTGAAAATTCACAACATATGTTCAAAATGACAAAAATTCATAACATGTCCTTGCATTTACTTTTAGACACATGCAATGTAGGATAATATCTAAGATGCTTAATCAGTGAAACTACTTAGGAGAATCCTGTACAGGATGAGTTAAGTAGCACAGTGCTCATAATTAGTGTTCCACATATGAGACATATTCAAAGTTTTGTTGTATACTTCACCATCAACATAAAAGTCAGGCTCAACAATCCTATCGCAGAGGGATTGCCATAATTCTTCCCCATAAGGATGACCATCTAACTGGTACATTGGGTCTAAATTTCGTGCATTTGGGCAAAACTTATATACAGGCAAAAGATAGTCTCTGTCTGTAATGTAAGCATACATCTCTTCAAACAACCTAAAAATTTCTATCAGCTTCGACCTCATGTCAGTTCTATTGAGAAATTCAAATATTTCCTGGCAGGTCTGACTTCTTTCAAAGCTTCTAAATATAGCTTTAAAGAAAACATAGCCGAACAAAGATGGGAAATGATTACCTGATATATGAGCCAACACTGCGAGAAGGTGATCAACATTTTTCCTCAGAAATAGGTTCCGAACTGAGTTATAAAACATCGCTTGATCAGTATTGTTATGAACTAAAAAAGCTATGAAACCATGAAAACGATCACGTGTAACCTCGAATGGATTCTGATAAAACTGATACAGTGCCTCCCAATCCATCTTGTCCAACACTTCTTTGATTCTCGGTGAGGTTTGCCTATTTAGTCAAGCCATTAACAGCCTTGCAAAACTGCTAAAATCATCTTCCTGGATAATAATGTAAGAAAAGATCAAACTCATAATGTCCGATTGAAGATTTTCCATTGTTTTGGTTATTCTCAGAAATGAGAGTTGTATGAAATTGATAATATGATAGAGTAAGAACAGTGTGAAGAGGTGTCTAGATGAGATAATGAAAAGGTTGTGTTAAATTAGTTATAATTATAGTTAATGAACTTGTCATCAAACTGAATCCATGCATGTGTAACAGTGAGACCAAATAGACTCTTCATCTTCTATAGTTATGTTTTTAAGTAAAAGATCCTATATTTAGATTTTCTAGTTGATGATGTAAGAATGCTCATCATACTTTAGTGTGTAATATGTGCCATAATAAATACACTTTATTACATTAGTCTTTTGCATGACACTATTTTTCTTGGGAGATGCAATGTATAAAATGTTTTAGCTCTAATGTACCCACAAATGCTATGACGTGTTTAACAATACATGTTTGTTTAATTATACAAAAAATTAAATCTCAATATTAATTTAATTTATAACTTTAAAAAAATGGGTTTATTATATCTTACTTCAATCAATATAAAATTAAGTAATATTGGTTTAATATCATATTTGTCAGCAAAAAAATATGTTAGGAAAAAATATAAAGTCTGTCATACAACGATAACATTTTTTTTAATTAATATTAGTAACAAATTATCCCTTTAATATCATTCCAAGAAATAATATAAACAAACTAATGCTAACTGATCTTCTATATTTAAAAAAATTAATCAATATTTTATATTTAATTTAAAATACATTTGATCGAAAATGAAAATAGTTTATCCATGGTGAATTTAATTAGAATATAGTTAATGCCATACAATATTTAAAGGTAATTAATGCATTTAAAACTTAAATTTTGTACCATCCTTAGTTTATACATTAACAATTTATTTATTTTTCCAAATTTGTAACTTTAAATCTATATATAAATTCATAAATGTAATTTAGAAGTAATCGGGTGTAATTCCATATAGAACAATAACATACGTTTATAACTAAACATTATATTTTTAATTAAAATTTAAATATATATTTTAATTTTAAAATATTATAAATAGAATGCTTTGATATTGAATTTATATCAAAGCTGAAAAACGTAAAACTCTTGTTATCTAGGTGGTTTACAGTTGGGCTACAGCTGATATATCTTGAAACATAAAAGTAACTTTAAAATATAATTGTTTTACAATTAGGCAATATATAATATCAGTGTTGAAACAGAGAAGAAACCATCAAACATCCTATACGCTTACAAAGTTGATTGATTATGCAAACTACACAATACCAACAAAGTTCATCGATGGAGGTATGCCTCTTTTTTACCGAGAAGGAAGTTATTCGGTTCTGTTCTTATTTAGATTGAGCCTATAAGAGTTTCTTGTAGATGATACATGATTATGTTAAGTTTAGTTTACTTTGTAACTACTCATTCTTCCATGTCCATATTTAATTTGTACTCACATTTAACATGCACGTTTGTCATATAATCTTTCATATATTCAATGTCAATCAATGTTTCTGAAAGCATTTCTATGAATTACTTGTATTAATATAATTAGCCGTCCAATTTAGATTATGAGTATATATTTTGAAATTAGGTTTTGCAAATTGGGGTTATGGGTTTAGATTTTGAATATATTATTTGCAAAACTTGAACTTAGTCACTGTAACACAAATCTAAGCAATTTATATTTTCCAAATTAAGACTTTGTTAATATTAAGGATTTAAAACTTTAAAATCAATTGGAAAAGAGATTTCATTGACACTAATAGGTGATTTATATTTCCGCATAGGAGCAGGACAATTATTTGATGGTTTTGAAACACTACAACAATCTTGCTTCCGGTAAGAACAAAACCACAAATAGATTATCGAGTATAATGCAGTATGCTTTTGCCTGATTGCAATGCAGAATTATATAATAACTTGCTTAACGCCATTTTGTTTTTGGTTCAGAAAGGACAATTGTAGAAACTGATATGGAGCAACTTCAAGAGGTAAATAAGATTAATAACTCATAGCACAATTATTGTACCTAATTTTAATTCTTAATAGATGTATGCTTACTGTTTAATTATGTGCTAATTATCTTTTTTTACATTTAATTCTCAATAGATGGAAGTAGAGAGACCAAAGACGACACGATTTATTCTTTTCATTGATCCACACATACGTGACAAACATAAATTGGTAAAATAATGATATGTTTCATTGATTAGTTATAGTAAAAAATCTCATCTTAGAAAATTCATTTATATTGATTCTTTCTTACAGATTATACCATAATTAATAAGTTCAGAAATAGCAGGAGACATTCCGTGTAATGCACAAATAAGGCTACCCGACGGTCGCAAAATAAAGGGCAAGTTTGATAATAAGACAAACACTATTACTCATCTTTCACCTCTGTTTCAAGAACTTGTGAGAACTGGAGAGAGCATTATTGTTGTTTTATATCAAGGTTCTGGTAATTTTTGGGTTAATATATTATGTGAAGAAGGTTCAGAAGTTGATTATGTTGTCCCAAAAAAACAGTTGGTGGCAATTTCTGCAATCAAGGTATATATGATAATTAGTTCATAGTTATAAAAGGAATTTTGATATTGTTTATACACTCACATATCTATCATAATATGTACTCGTGCTATAAATGGTTTGTGTAGATAAAAAAGATGCAAGCGGCCGGAAATTTCTTTCATTAGTTACACCTTACACAATTTCTGATGGAGAATTTGTAAATTTCTTCACATGATGCACTAAGGTTCTAAATATATGCATTTATTCATTCATAATTTATGTATATATTCTATAGTTTTCAATATGATTCAAATTATTTGCTATATCAATAATTTATACAGGAAATTCCTTTCAATTTCCATACGCATTTTGAATTTAGCATACCTCCAGTAGTTTCGTTTTCATTTAAGAATGGAAAATGTTTTAGAGGATATTACTCAAGTGTGAATGTAATGTTGTTTGGTTTGTGAGAGCTTGCGCATTATGCAAAACTTAACGAAGAAGACATTCTACTTTTCACATATTTGGGTAGTGGTGAGTTTACGATTAATGTTTTTGATAATGCAAAGATAGAGAAAGAAGTCGAGGAGGTTGTAATTATTAGAGGTAAGATGTTAATTTTATATCATAAATTTAATTTAGATGATGGAATGTATTATATATACAATAGGGCATGCCTGTATGAAAACTCAAATGTATACTCTGTTTTATATGCAGAGATTAGTGACGAAGATAACATCCACAATGTTGCAAATACGGCAAACGTGAAAGTTGCAGAACAATATATTATATTTCAAATAAACGAACCAATGCCTAATGTTGTTAAATTCAGTAGAGTTATGAGAAGATCCCATGTCAACAACTCAGGTCATGGAGTGGTACAACTCTCTTGAATGAACCACTATTATTCTACTAACTTTGCAGTAGTAATTATCTAACATTACTTCGTAATGCAGTATTTTCCTAGATATATTCATCCTGAAGTACATGAATGGGCTTCTGGAGAAGAGATAGTTTTAAGGATGCAAAATGGAGATTCTCTTGTGGGACTCTAAATTAAAAAAAGGAAAAGCAAGATGCTCTGCAGGCTGGAACACGTTTGCAGAGGACAATCATTTGACGGAGGATCAGACCATAGTCTTTACAATGCTGCCTAACGAAGGGAATAGGGTGGTTTTCCAAGTTGAATGAAATTAGCAAGCTAAAATTTCTGTTTAAACATTCACATTCTTGTAAAATTATGAAATGTATCTTTTTTTTCTTTTCGCCGACTAAATTATGATATGTATCTTATTATATCTTAATAGTTTAGGATATGGATAATAATGGGGAAAATGGTTATGGTGTAACGTTATATCAAATTGTGCTTTCTATTTCATAGTCTTTTAATTACTATTGTTAATCCACAATATCAATACATATGGCTTGTTACATATATATGTACAAAACCTTAAATTGAAAAGTGTTTACATTTTTTACACTTTTAATAAGCCATTTTTCTTATGACAAAAAATGATTATCACCCTAAACATATAGAAATTAACTTACAAACAAAATTTTATTTAGACTTGTAATATGAAAACAGGAATTGAAACTAATTAAGGAACTGCCGACAAAATAAACTAAATATACTTTGAGGAAAATACAAATTATAATTGAAAGAAAAAACATTCATTGTTTTCGATAAAAAAACTAATAACATTATTTATTAGGTCTTCAAGCCTCTGCTATTTCTTCAATATCACGGTCACTAGAAGTGTCATATGTAGAATTTGGTTGTTGAAATTTAGCACCAAAAAACACCATCCTGAATCCTATAACAATAAAAAGCTGGATGAAATTAGTCATTTTAAGAGTTTATGAAACTATACATCTTCTAGCTCTTTTTTTCAGGGAAATTATATACCTCTTTCTTATATTGATTACATCAACATTCTGAAGATTAATATAAATCCTTGAAGATTCAACAGTACCAATAACTGCTTCGCCTACCAAACAATATAAATAGATGATTTTCATGCAAATCAAATAATTTTAACATATAATATTCAGATTATTCTGAGGAATGTAACATACTCACCATGCAACCAAAGGGGTCTCATACTTGTCAAAATGACTATAATTGGACTTTCCAAAACATCATTAAATAGCGGATCAAGGGATATAACATGCTTATCCCATATAGTAACTCTGATGACATTCCTGTTTATCAAAAGTAAATGAATAGCATATGAATATTCGAATTTCGATATGTAATTTTAATATTTTAATTTCTAAACATGTAAGAAACAGATTCTTAAGGCAGAACCTTCCATCAGTTATTCTAAAGCGAATAATCGTTTGGTCACCAATCTTAGAAGGAATAACTTGAGCAGGTTCAAGATCTTCAACAACTCCAATAACATCTGAATAATTGTAAGAAAATATGAAAAATTACTAATAGACCTAGGTGGAATGTAAAAAATATGATAAACTTTGATAATTGTATAAAACCTGTAAGAATATCAGAAATATCGCCAGTTCGGTATCCTTTTGCAGTTACTATCATGTCACAAATATCAACAAAGTCAAATTTATGATAACCTATTGTAGTGTCATCTCCCAATAAAGGTTTAATCACTATTTCACTATTAAACGTGATGTATATTCTGGAGGAAACAGACCTGTGCTTCCTTGTATGCTTTTTAATTAAGAAATCAGAAATCTCATACAATTTCCTTCATTTATAACTTCTTGAAATATATACCAAACATCAGAAGCAATGGTGGCTTGAACATGAAAATTCTGAAAACAACTATATTCGTCAAATTTATAGTTTCATGTCACAACATATTGCATATAAAACATTGACAATTATTGATAGATGTGTTGTACAGGAAATTTACCATAGCATCCAGAAGAATTAGATTATATCGATACAATGAGTCATCGTCAGAAGCATTTGATGGCCACATTCTAGTCACCATAATCTTTATCTTCCAGTCAGTGTGAAATCCATTGAGTGTTCTGAGCTTATCATACATAACTAAATGTGTAGTATTATCATAATTACTGATTAAGTGCAACGATGATATAATATTGGGGTTATACATAATTAGGTTATAAATCTAACTTTGTTATTATTATGATTTACTTTTTCTCCCATGCATAAATAAATTATAATCTTTCACAATCCCATAATAAAAGGCATAAATAACTGATACTAATGTTTATGATAATCTTTCTTAATTGCAAAATGTAAGATAATGTGGTAGTTATTTACAGTGATTGATGGTAATGGAAATACCTTGATTCAAGTACATCTTAATCATAATCTTAATGATAATCATAATCTTTACATGTGTAATGATTGACTGAATCCTTGACTTATGATTAATTAAAATCAATATCATATTAATTATTTGTATTTCTATATCTAGAAAGTAAATGTAAAATATTTGTGCAGTTTAATTAAAGGTAAATTTATTGTGGACACTTATATTGATTTAAATTTAAGTGTATTCAAATACTTCGGAACTCTGTTATTATATGTTCCTAAGATCATAATGATTTCCTCTAAAAAAATAATAAATAAATTTAAGTTTGATTTTCAAGTCAAATATATGTTGATGATATCTATGGTTCAATTATAAATTTCAATGCGGATGCTGCAAATAATTTATGTAAGAAAACTGTTCAACATTCAACATAACATCAATAATCAAATTCACCAGCATGACATAACATTTGGTATAATGTATGAAGGGAGGAACATTAAGACATAAATAACAATCTGTATCAAATGATAGTGAAATAATCTTGGAAAATTCAAAATAGTCTTGAACATAACACGTAAAAAAATGTGAAGAAAATGAAAGCAAAGAATTTTATTCTTGAGCAAACTCGTCAACTTTGTAGCAGCTTGGGTTCACTGGAATGTCTAAGCATTAGGCATGCTGCAGCACATAGTGTAATGATAGTTAGAAACAGATTAATGAAAACAGAAATTGATGTTCATAATCTTCTCTGATGGAAAACAATAAATTTTGTGAATAATAAGGACTTACGGTCTTTGGCTTCTTGGTTACAGACTTTGCAGAATCTGGGCTATCAAACAAATGACATGATTCGCTGCCCTAAAATAAAATTGGGATTGAAAAACAACTTAGTATGTAAAAATTTTAGTTGTTACCTATACCATGTTTACAAAACAATACTCACAACAACTTTGTCAGAGGATGGACATTTTGGAACAGGAGAATAATCTGCAATGGATGAGCTTGCGGTAGAGGAATCTAACAAATCCACAGCCTCATACAAATTGTTGTCCTCAGTGACATTGGCCTCGTTAATCTCAATACTAAAAGTTAGTTCTTTATGAACAATCTCATTAAGAATATTAGGGATAGGAATATCCTCTGCTCGTTGTATAGGAGATAAATTGGACATTCATAACTTTACAACAAATGTAAATAAAATTTACAGATTTGTGATCAAACTATAAATACAATACCACATCTTTCTTATTCAAGTAATATGTTGCGGTGTTGCCAGCTATCCTCTTCACAACACGATCCATGAGGATGACATTAGTAGTCAATGTTGAATCCTCAGCTAAGACTATTAAAAGAAACCTATATATTATGATAATAATTACAAAAGATTGTTTAATTCTACAAACAATGTACTATGTATAAGTGTTGCAATGCATTACTAATCAAAACAAACATCATCTCAGAAAATGTCCATTTTTCTTACAATTTTCACATCTAAACCTCTTCCCTTCTTTTTGAACATCTACTTTATATTTCTTACAACTATAGTACCACCAATTGTCTATATCTTCAATCTTAAGAATTTTGAACGTACAACAAACCTTCTTCTGAAATATTAGTAAAACAATGGAGTTAGTGAAAAGATGTTATCATTTCAATTGTATAAAAATTGGAAAACGGCAGTACATTGATGATAAATATGAATAACAAACCTTGACACTTAAAGTGGAACAACTGTCATTCAAATCTTTCAGACTTAACCTTTCAATGGAAGGTATAATTACATTTCATCTTTTCAGGATTTCCAGGACTTTTGAAACCTTCCTCCAACAATCTTGTTTAATGACAAATGATTGTAACATAATAAGTGTATAATTAATTTTCTAAACTTTTAATTTTGATATCAACATAAAATACCTTTCTCGCATTTCTACAACCGGTTCAATGTTCAAGTTTATATAAACCTTTGAAGATGGCAATGAACCAATTTGTATGGTTTCTAACAACAAAATTTATTCAAAAAGTTTGAAATCTATTAGGAATAAATACATTGCTTTATATTTGGATAAATAAAAGTAGACTAATTAAACAACAAAAACGTGTAATATTTCACAAGATATAATTAAAATGAATTTGAAAATTACCCCTGAATGTAGATAGTTTGGTACTGGTTACAATTGCTATGATTGATTTCTCCTCGGCCTTTATAAAAGCCTTATTCACAGCTATAGCCAATTCTCCCAAGATGCTCACTTTGTGAGAAACTCTGCATTTATAAAACATCAGATAATAAAGTTATTTTCATCTATTAGTCTTTATATAAAGAGAATTCATTCTTATCAGACAAATATAATTTATCTGTCATCTGTAAGCATAAATCTGACAACATCTCTTGGTCCATATTTGGTAGATATTCGATTAACTTTCTCATATTCGTCATACTCCTATTAAATCTACAATTGTATAACTCAAACTATTAAGAATTGTCGATGTTTCTCTATATGTGAATTTAACATAGAATTTATAAAATTCGCACAATGCTTGACATTACAAAAATTCTTGTAACACTAAAAAGTAGATAAAAATATAATCATACCGGCGGCAAACTCATTCTCGTTCTCTCATAAATGTTTCGTTTCTACCTCTAGGTCACTCAAGTCAATTAATTCAAACTTATAACGTGGTATCATACCATCATCCTCAACACGTTGAATAATAGTGGACACCAATAACCTTATACATAAATTAGTTGACACGGGCTTGAGCTTGCCAACAGTATCCCTTACGTTAAAGTTTTCAATTATGTAAACATGACCCTCAAACACATCTCTTCCAATCGCCTTCTAATTGTCAGGAAAAATATAGGCGTGTACATGAGAATTTTGTTTTTTACAATGAGAAATAAGGTTAATACGTGTAATATAAAATATACTGCATATATAGTTAATGTGCGATAAGTACATGGAAATTTAATATCAAAGCAAGAATAATAAGAATTATATACATCATCATCCAGAAGAATAAGATTGTAGCCTCTAATGGAACCGTTTTAAGGTGATATAGTCTCCCAAATTCGTGTCAATCTAACTTTTAGTCGCCATGTAGTTATGTTTTTTGGAGATTTTTGATGTGATCAAACAAAAGACTCTCCATGACTCGTGGTGAGTAGTAAAATGACTTGTGAAGATGAGTGTTATTTTGACAGATTGATTATATTATATATTTAAGGTAGAAGAATTATGTTATGTGATTGAAATTAATTTTACAAAGTTAACTTCGATTATGGAGAGTGATTGAAGTAGTCTAAAAAATAGTACATTAAAATCTCAGTGAAAGACTTATCTATTAAGAAATATTTATCCTGATTGATATGATGTTTAAAATAAAAAATACATCAACTAATAACTAAATGTAAACCAAGGATAAAAATTTAGGCATTTCAATATAATATCATAATAATGTGAAAAAATATCTTCTTCAAATCTTTTGTCATAAGTAATATATCATCGCCGCTGATAATCTATGTATTTTCTATTCTTCAAAAATGAATCCATTTTATCCTTGATATAAAATTTAATAATTGTCACTAATAAAGATAAATATTGTTTAAAATAGTAACAAACAAATCACTTTGCCTTAATTTTAGGTAATAGAGATGAAGACTCAAAGTTGTTTTGATGAGTAAATATTATACATTCGATTAACTTATAGTTATTACAAAACAACATTAATTCTGCAAAAGTGTTTACAAATAAGTTTTTGGCATGTCCAACAAAGGAAAACTATGAATCAAATGAACTGGTAATATTTTTTGCATTTGTCACTATGTAGTTTCTAAAGCTTGATATCTTTGAATCTATTTGGTAGGCTGTTCCATACGTGCTGCTGAACGAAAATGGAGAAGAAGTATATTCAAGTGTAAAAATATTCTTAACAAATGGATCTAATTTTGTGTTGGGATTTGACAAAGAAAGAAACGTGTTGTGTGGATTTAAAAGCTTGTTAACATCGGTGGAATTACATATTGGAAATTGGATGTTATTTGAACATTTTATAAAAGATTGTTTCTATCTCTACGTATTAAACCCTGGAAAATGTGAAGTTTTCAATTCGACAACTGATGAACTTGTTAATTCAATGTTGAAATATCAAGGTACGTTCCACTGCATTCTAATACGTTATTTTGGGTACCATTTTACTATGAAAATTCCACTGCATTCCAAAAGGTTGGGCATTTCTAATGTAGGATGGTGTTCAATAAAGGGTGTTGTAAAATTTGTGTCTATTGTTGATTGTTCAAGAAATTTGATAGATATCGTAAGTTTCTTCTTATATTTTATTATTACATGACTTCGATGAAAATATCATGACAATTTGTTTGTAATTTGTAGCGTCTGCCGCTTTGCTTCATGGAGATATATGCTCATAGGATTCCTTACAAAATATTTATAGTACTGAACAATGGTCAGGCATTTGAGGGACGTTTTTGTGAGAAGGATGGCAAATTGCATGGACTTTGTGGTGTTATACGCTTTATAAGCCCTGGCAAAGAAACTCGATCGATTTTCACATATGATGGCGATTACATGTTATATGTATCAGTATTTGATATAAACGGAACCGAAAAGTCACTGCTTAATACCGGAATTGAATATCCGGGTAGAGGCTACTTAAATTATATAAATTATGTGATATACACAGCCTCTTATGATACTTAATTTGGCTAATGGTACTTATTTTTATTTTCACATTTAGGATACAAAACATCTATTGAATTGGATTTCGAAATTGATATCAAACGGTGTCACACACTCAAGAAGTTCTATGGAGTCGAATGTATATCTTACTTTAAATGGATCCACAAATTATATTATGCATTATTTATTGTATGGTTTATGATACTTATATCATATGCTGTATGTTAAATTAAATCATCGGCACCTGACTGATCACTGGAGAAATGCATCACAAATAGTTATTTATCACCAAGAATCAACGTGGCATATGAAATTGAAGAAAAGGAGAAAAAGGATCATGCTTACATATGGGTGGTCAGAATTCTGCAGAGAAATGCAACTTGTGACCGGTGATTCTTGTTTTTTCTTAATGCGAGAATGTTACTTGGAATTTGATGCTGAGATCCTCAGAAAAGCTGAGGTCAATACATGAATTTGTAACTTGGGCACAATTAATTTCCTTTCGGAATTAGCAAAGTTCTAAATCTGCTTTGATGAGATTGTTCATTACACATGCATTTCGTGGATACCAGAGTTTAACATTGCAGAGTTGAAAATAAATTAGAAATATCTCTAAATCCAACCTGATTCAAAAATACTTGAATTGTAAAGCAAACTTATGTTCAGAAATAAAAAGATGTTCTTTAACAACTGTAAAGACTGTGGAAAAATGTTGATATAAAAACTACTTCAACATTTTTAGAACCACCTATAATCTTTGATGATAATTAAAACATAATAACAGTAAGATAAAACCGCAGCTACATCATATCCAGCTAATACATGTTTTTTAATACTAAATTCTGATAAGAAAATAGAGTTTACTTAATTACTTTTTCAAAATGTTCACATCTTTTTTCATGGCCTTTACATCATTCTTCATGCGCTTCACATTATTAACCAAATCAGAATGATCTATTCCAACTTTCCAAAGGAGCAGCTCAACAGTTTTTGTGAAATTTTTAATGTTGCGAGAAATGCTTCTGATTTTGGATTCAAACTTTGATGGAGTCTTCCCCATCCTCTTCTTCCAGCGTTTGTTCCTTGTTCCCTTGTAGCCCGAACTACTAAAACTCCTGCTTATTTCAACACTTTCAACTACTGGTTTCTTAATTCTACAAAAGCAACAAACAAACTTATATGACATAGTACTGTTGTAGCATGTATGTCACACCCCAACTTGAACAGCAAATTAAATATAACTATTACAACATTTTAAAAAGAAGTAACATAACCAAATCCAAGATCTTACAGTTTAGGGTTTGGAACAGCCCAACACTACCAACTATTATATCTGATTATAAATACCGACACAAACTACTATCACTTATTCTACCTGAGCTCGAACATAAGCATCTGCATCACAGGTCTTACGGGCAGTCTGCTTGAATCTAACCATAGCTGCTAGCTGAAATATCAGGGTAAGCAAGAAGTGAGCCAAATGCTCAACAAGTGCTAAACAATACGATACAAAACATAAATCGAGATATATATTAAAGAATGTCAATGGGAAGACATAATCTGAGATAACGAGAGATAAAACTTTGGGTAATGGTATCATTCCGTTTGTATCAAAACAATTTCAAAATCATATCTTAATCAAAATCATTTTATGACGCTACGGATTACAGCCGGTGATCAGCCGCGAAGTAATCTCGAACCTCACTGGGTTCTAAAACATTAATGGGAATCCCTAGGCAACTTTTAAGTCTAATATAAGTGTGAAAAGGACTCGCGTCTCAGTCCAGATCCACTATTCAAAGAAAACATTTATCCCCCTTTGGGACTGAAAACCCACATTTTATTTATTTTAAAAACTGATGCCGAATTATAACAAAATCTCTTTTTACAGTAAACATTTTTATCAAGGAATTATAGATCAACTCGAAACACGGGAAATAAGATACTGAATATCAGGGCCATGATTCACAAAACTATACTCTATTCAAGTAATTGAATGGTTTTCATATATCAAAGATTGGACAAGGGGATTTAGTGAGGCTAATGGATAATATGAAGGGTAATGCCAATTTGGGCTCAAAGCAATGGTTTCTCATCAAGGTTCAAGTGCTGGATCATCAAGAAGGTAAGCTTCATGAATACTAAGGGTGTTAAGGTATGCAAAAATGATCTTTAACTCAGGATATATCAGAATTGTCAGGATTTTAGGATAAGAAAGAGGGGTATCAATCAATGGGGAATCACTTTGATAGGTATCCGACGTTCGGGGTTCAAGGTATGGTTCTATAGGGGTTCAAGTATCAGGATGAGATATCAATATTTAGGAATCATCAGCATGTTAATCAAGAGAATCTACCAAGAGTTATAACTGCCCTTTTCTTTTATCATGGCATTCAAATTTCTTTAATAAACTATCATGGTAAGACTACATTGCAATACGTACTCGAGGGTTCATGGCATCTCTATATAATTCAAAGATAAACATAAGATACGCTTGATTTAATATATCAAATGACACGGGTAAGTTGCAACAATGTTTGAACTATTAGTAGTGAATATGAAAGACAAGTTGAATCACTTGCCTTGAGAAAGGCTGGTCTGGTCTGACTGGTAGGAGCAACTGGAGCTTCACTCGACCTTTATGGCAAGTTTTCCCTCGTCTCGAGATCCTACATAAATAATAATAATCCTCATTATAATATATTCTCACCAACTTAACCTATTTACAACCCAAAATTAAACACGGATGGCGCTTAGGCCTATATGCACTTAATTTATATTCACCTTTAAATTATAATTGCACACACATAGCCACATAATCGCATATCATATATTAATACCAAATAACACCATATACACCATAATGCAACACGAGGCTTGGATGATCTCGACTCACAACTTAAGTCACTTGGTCGCTAAACTAGACAAAGTCTTCTAATTTTTGGCTTCCTAACTCGATGTGCCTTTACTAAACTATCCAAAACCTATTGACCCTCACTTGTGCCTTTTGCTCTACTGACCTTATACTCTCTTACAACTATGGTGGTCAACCAAATACTCACTCCTAAGTGTTCTAAAACTATGTGATAAGTGAAAGTGCTCACTGGTGCAAATTTCAGAATGACAACTATGATTTCTTGAGTGCATTAGACACTCTTAAACTACAAGTTTTCCTTCAAACCTTTTATACAAAACTATCCTGACCTAAGGGCATCTCAAAAACTTGATGTGGCTCAAGGGCCTGGCTTGGGCCTTCTTGGGACTAAGCTCAAAGTCCAAGGTTCCCCTATTTTTTTCTGGGCAGAAAACGCCCTGACTTGAATTAACTTGTGACACATGGTTCTAACTCATATCCTATGAAATATGGTTGGAAAAACTTCTCTGACACTCCCTCTAACTAAGACCCAACAGGGCCTAATGAGGGCCTACCCATGACATGGTCAAATCTCCCTATTCCTAAGTTGCAACAAAACTGTCCCCTGCTGGACAGATTTTGTTATTCTACTTGTGCACCTAACCAAATGACATGCAAACCTCCAACCAACACCTAAAACCTTTTATAAACTCCCAATACTAACTTCTGGTGGCTTGGGCCTCAAAGTGCACATCCATGACATGGTCAAAACTCACTCTAAACCTCAGGGTACTAAACTGATTTTCTGCAGAAACTAAAACTCTCCTTTCTCCAAGGTTTTGACTTGACAAACTAAACTACCAACAACCCAATACCCAAACCAAGACTTAAACATGGTGATCTACTGAACTAACTCCCTTATTCTCAAAATAACTTTAGTGGAGATCATCCTTTACCTAAGGTACAATTATGGCAAAACAAAAGAACTACACTTCACAACTCACAAATCATCAAGTTTTTTTGAAATAACAAGATATACATTTTTATAAAAGATAACCATTAATTATTACCATGCATCAAGGAGCATTAATCAATATTAACACCTTATTCCTACTGAAATTAAAGCTTACTAACAAAATCTTTCCAAATAATCAAAATCTTCCAACATTCCAAAAGAAATTTAAATGCATGCATGTCTTCGAGTTTTACCAATTAAAGCAACATGTTTTCTAAATATATATTACCATGAAATTGACATGCAAGACTATAATAAGCTATATCTAGATGATCACTTAGCATACAAAGGGTTTTATCAAGACTTCACTAAGATTTTCATGTAATCATCACAAAAACACACAAAGTGGAACATGTCAACCAAAACACCATCCATTCGTCTCCTATCAAGTCATGGCCGAATGGACTAGGGTGAAAACAACAATTGCATGAGTGTAACATACTCATGTCTAGCCATTCTCAACCCTTTGCTACTATAACTCATGGTGAAAGCCTTGAATTCACAAGAATCAAGGATATTCACTTGGAGTTTTAACAACACACCACCATGCAAGGTCAACACATAAGTTTTTCTACCATAAACTCTTAAGATATACAAGGACAACATGTAGGGAGTAGGATTACTTGATAATAGGATGATTGTTTGAGTGAGAAATAAAGAAAGAAGGGGATGGGGGCTCGGTTTCTGGGAATTGCCGAGAGGGGAGGGGGAAAAACCGAGAGGGAGGGGGAGGGAGGAGATGAGAGTGAAGTGGTGGGGTGAAGTGAAGTGATGATCACTTTTTTGAGTTGTTTTTATGTCTTGATTTGACTATAATGTGAGTGGGTTTGAGAAATGACAAGGGTATCCTTCTAGCTAGAACTAAGCTAACTTGTATGCAAGGTCAAGGATGTAATTTGGCTACTAGTTCATGAGTTAGTGGGTTTGGAATTGTCCTCTTTGTCCTTGAAAAGAATGAAAGGGTGGTTTGCATGCAAGGGTTTTCTTGTAATTTGCTAAATATGACAACTAAAATTTATAAAGATTTATTTTTATAAAATAAAATACAAGTTCAAAAATTATAAAATTTATACCATAAAATAACTTGGATTTTTAGAAATTTTATAAAACTACTTTTGAATTTTATGAACAAATAACTTTTTAAAAAGATATTTATTCAAGGTTTAAAATATTCCTTATAAATCAAAAATGAAAGAAACAAATAAATTTTTGCTTTAAAAATTCATATACCACATAATAAAAATTTAAGACGCAGAATTCTCATTCACACAAGCATACAATAGTTGCATATATTGGCATTCGGCTTTATAATTACACCAAATTTTACAATTAATATTACCGAAAATGCCGGTTGTAACATCCTCTCCCCCTTAAGGGATTCTGTCCCCAGAATCTAAGAGAACAGATGAGGATACCGGAAACGCATATCAGACTCTAACTCCCAAGTTGATTCTTCGACCTTAGGGTTCCTCCAAAGCACTTTTACTAACTTTACTGGCTTATTTCTAAGGCTCTTCTCTTGCCAGTCGAGTATTTTAACCGGTTGCTCCACAAATGACAGGTCTGCCTGAATTTTTACAGGTTCATATTCTATCACATGGCTAGCGTCAGGATTATACTTCTTAAGCAACGACACATGGAACAGATTATGCACATGCTGATACTGAGGTGGTAAGGCCAACTCGTAGGCCACCTTTCCCACTTGACTCAGAATTTCAAAAGGACCTATATATCTAGGTGCTAACTTCCCTTTCTTGCCAAATCTAGACAACCCTTTTCTAGGTGATACCTTCAACAAAACAGCTTCGCCAATTTGGAATCGAACATCCTTACGCGCTGGATCCGCATACTTCCTCTGTCTATCTTGAGCAGCAAGCAACCTTTTCTGAATTAACTTGACTGAATCATGCAACTGTTGTACCAATTCCGAGCCAAGAATCCTTCCTTCTCCTACTTCATCCCAACTTGTTGGTGATCTACATTTTCGCCCGTACAAAGCTTCGTATGGTGGCATGCCGATACTGGAATGATAGCTATTGTTGTAAGAGAATTCAATCAACGGCAAGTGGTCGTCCCAACTTCCTGCAAAATCGATTGCACAACTGCGCAACATGTCTTCAATTATTTGAATTGTCCTTTCACTCTGGCCATCAGTCTGCGGGTGGTACGCCGTGCTCATATTCAACTTTGTGCCAAGACATTCCTGAAATTGCTTCCAGAATCTCGAGTTAAATCGGGGATCTCTGTCTGAAACTATCGATACAGGTACTCCATGCCTTAGTACGATTTCACGCACATACAGATGAACCAATTTGTCCAATGACGACTTCTCGTTTATTGGAAGGAAATGCGCCGACTTCGTAAGATGATCAATTATATCCCATATTGCGTCTTGCCCGGATTTCGTTCGCGGTAGTCCTACTATAAAGTCCATAGCGATATTTTCCCATTTCCATTCTGGAATCTTCAGGGGCTGAATTAATCCGCTTGGTCGTTGATGTTCTGCCTTCACCTTCTGACAAGTATAACACTTTGCAACCCATTCTGCCACGTTTCGCTTCATATTTGGCCACCAAAAGTTCTTCTTTAAGTCTCGATACATCTTGGTACTTCCCGGGTGGATTGAAAATTTCGAATTGTGGGCTTCGTGGAGGATCTCATTCTTTAATTCAGGTACATGAGGAATCCATATTCTGGAAGAAAACCTTAGTATCCCTTGCTCATCCCTTTGAGTATTAATCTCCTCTCCAGATAACTGATTCTTCTCTTTCTCCATTACTTCCATTTGACACTTCTTTATCTTTTCTACTAGTGTTGGCTGAAAGGTCATTGCACGACAAACTTCCTCAACTTTTCCGCAAGCACAAAGTTCCAGTTCAAATCTCTCGATTTTTTCAGATAACTCTTTTGATGTTATCATCAAATTCAGTCTCTCCTTCCTACTCAGAGCATCGGCCACAACATTCGCCTTTCCAGGATGGTAATTTATCGAACAGTCACAGTCCTTGATCAATTCCAGCCATCTCCTCTGCCTCATATTGAGCTCCTTCTGAGTGAAAATGTACTTTAAACTCTTGTGATCCGTGTAGATTTCACACTTCTCTTCGTAGAGGTAATGTCTCCAAATCTTAAGTGCGAACACTATGGCGGCTAGTTCCAAGTCATGCGTCGGGTACTTTAACTCATGCGGTTTCAACTATCTTGACGTATATGCGATCACTTTACTGTGTTGCATCAACATAAAACCCAAACCCAGCGTCGCTGAATATTACAAAGTTCCCTTGATCATCTGGTAGCACTAACACCGGAGCGGTTACCAATCTCTGTTTCAACTCTTGAAAGTTATCCTCACATTCTGCACTCCATTCGAACTTCTGATTCTTTCTGGTTAACTTGGTCAATGGCATGGCAATTTTCGAAAAATCCTTGACGAACCTTCTATAGTATCCTGCCAACCCTAGAAAACTTTGCACTTCTGTAGGAGTCTTTGGCCTCTCCCAACTCATAACTACCTCAATCTTTGCCGGATCCACTTTAACTCCTTCATTTCCAATGACATGCCCCAAAAATTGAACTTCCTTTAACCAAAACTCACATTTGGTAAACTTGGCATACAACTTCTCTTGACGAAGTATTTCCAATGCTATCCAGAGGTGCTGCTTATGTTCTTCTTCCGACTTGGAATAAATAAGGATGTCATCAATGAACACCACGACAAACTTGTCCAAATACTTCTTAAATACTCTATTCATCAAATCCATAAATGCGGCCGGGGCGTTGGTCAATCCAAACGGCATTACTAGGAATTCATAATGCCCCTATCTGGTCCTAAATGCGGTCTTGGGAATATCTTCTTCTTTGATTTTAATTGATGGTATCCCGATCTTAAATCGATCTTTGAAAAGCATTTTGCTCCCTTCAGCTGATCAAAAAGGTCATCAATTCTTGGTAGCGGGTAGCGGTTCTTGATTGTTACCTTATTCAACTCCCGATAATCTATGCATAGTCGCATACTCCCATCTTTCTTCTTGACAAACAGAACAGGTGCTCCCCATGGCGACGTACTTGGCCGTATCACTCCCTTATCCAACAATTCTTGTAGCTGGCTCGCCAACTCTTTCATTTCCGCTGGTGCCATCCTATATGGGGCCTTTGAAACTGGTTCCGTGCCTGGAGCAAGGTTGATCTCGAACTCGATTTGTCGATCTGGTGGTAAGCCTGGTAGTTCGTCGGGAAACACATCTGGGAACTCGTTAACTACATGGATATCTTCCATGCTGGGGCTGCCTTTTTCTGAATCCACTACATAAGCTAGGAACGACTCACAACCTTTTCTAAGTAGCTTCTTAGCCTGAACGATTGTAAGAAATAGTTGCTCTTGCCTCCTCCCCTTAACTACTACCTTCTCTCCACTCTTCGTCTTTAAATACACTTTCTTGGTCTTACAATTAATCTGAGTGCTATTTTCTCCTAACCAATCCATACCTAAAATTATGTCAAACTCTCCCAACTTGAAGAGTATCAAGTCGGCTGAAAACTTATACCCCGAAATATCAATCTCACACTTTGGACAAAATTGATTCACAGGAATCTTCTCTTGGTTCGCAATTACCACATTTACTACCTCACTCATAATCATTTTATCACATTGAAGCTTATCAACAAAAGATTCTGATATGAAAGATCTTGTTGCTCCCGAATCAATTAATACTTTAGCTTTGACATTATTGAGTAAAAGTGTACCTGCTATCACCTCCGAATTTTGAACAACATCCTTCATCTTCAGATCAAATGTCCTTGCTGTTGCTTGCGGGGTTGGTGTAGGTGGTGGAGGTAATGCCAATACCTCGGCTGGCACGCTCGCACTGGTACTTGCCACGTTCATCAGAGCTTTGACTGGTCCGGTTGCCTTGCACTCCCTTGCTATGTGTCCAGTTTTCCCACACTTGTAGCACGTAACTCCTGGCTTCGGCATCTTGCACTCATTCACCAAATGTCCCTTCTGATTGTACCTATAGCATGTCATGCTCAGCTTATTACATAATCCAGGGTGTCTTCTTCCACAGTGCTTGCATTCCGATCTCGGGAACTTATTTTCTCCAACTTACCCTTGGCTCACCTGGCTGCTTCCCTTTGATTCTTGCCTTTTACCCAAATTTCCCTTCTTTTGAAAATTTCCGCCCTTCTGGAATTCGATCCTCTTTACATTCCGATCTTGTGAACTTCCCGCTTCAGACTTTTCTCCATAAAATGGAACCTTCCTCTTCTTGTTATCCCTTTCCTTCCTTGACTACATCCCATTATTCTCAATCAGAGCAGCTTTCTGTACTACTCCCGCATAAGTATCAAGCTCAAACATAGCCACTCTATCTCTGATCCAAGGCTCCAATCCTTGTTGAAATCTCTTCTTTTTTTCCTCCTCAGTACTGGTATACTCTGTCACAAACCTTGACAACTCTGTGAACATCTTCTCATACTCCAATACAGTCATGTTCCCTTGCTTCAACTCCAAAAATTTAAGCTCCATCTGATTCTGCATGTACTTAGGGTAATACTTGTCCAGAAATAACTTCTTAAATCTCTCCCAAGAAACCTGCGGAGTGACTTCCATAGCTTTTATTGATTCCCACCAATAGATGACTTCTCTCTTCAAGAAGTAAGTAGCATACGGCGTCTTCTGATCGTCTCCTAACTGCACCAACTCAAAAGCCCTTTCCATCTCCTTGATACATGTGTTAGCTATCACTGGATCGGTAGTATCATGAAATGCAGGTGGATTCACATTCTGAAAAGCCTTGAAAGTGACAATTTGTCTAGGTGGTACTGGGGGTTCAGGAGGTTGGTGTGGTTCACGGTTATCTTGGTTTTCAATTCGCTGTTGAAGTGTTAGTTGTTGTTGAGCTATAGCATTGGTTTGCTGTTGCAAAGTTTCCAGTAGTCGAAGAATATTTGGGTCTGTGGTGGATGTGGTTGTTGGGTTCTTCTTTTTGGGAGGCATGATCCTGAAATAAGAGTTATGTCAAAACATATATGAATGATAGAGTAATTTGAGGGTATCGCATGGCATTCATGAGAGGTCAAATTTCAAATTAAGCAGATATGGTGATGCATATAAAAGCGTAAAATAACAGTTGAGAACAAATGGAACAATAGAGCATGATTATTGAAATTTTAAAGGTCACAATACATAGGATTAGGACAAAGACTGATTCTAGGAACAACAGGCTTATTTAAAGGAAACAACGAAAACAACTGGGAATTCTACGGAGTCTGATAGTACAACAACATGAAAGGTAAATGGAAAGAACTAAGGCTCCACTCCATCTGAATGGGGCTTGGTAGTCTTTTCCTCTCGAAGCGTCTTCACAATGCTCTGGAGCTCATCCGCCACCATCTAAATGACATACTGGCTGGTACGGTCCCGGTGCGCTGGCATCTCCTCAAGCTTAGTGTTGACGTACTGAACCAAGGTCTCAAGTCTCGCAGTCATCTGCTCCTTGGGCTTCCCTTCGTAGTTTCGGCTGTCTGGGTACACGTTTTTCAGTCAGTCTATCAATCGGTCATACTTTCCTTGAAGCATGTCAAACTCGCGCCTCAACTCAGCATACACCGTGAAAGCAATAGTGTCGTCTGATCCAGAGGATGACGAGGAATGCGCCCTTTGCTGACAACCAATAAGAGGAGTATTAATAATAAATTTACTTAACCTACTCTCTCACATATTATCTATAACCTACACACATATCCTATAACCTATTTGGGCTGTCCAGGGACTCTAAACCGTAGCTCTGATACCAAAACCTGTCACACCCCAACTTGAACAGCAAATTAAATATAACTATTACAATATTTTAAAAAGAAGTAACATAACCAGATCCAAGATCTTACAGTTTAGGGTTTGGAACAGCCCAACACTACCAACTATTACATCTGATTATAAATACCGAGTCCTCACACAAACTACTATCACTTATTCTACCTGAGCTCGAACATAAGCATCTGCATCACAGGTCTTACGGGCAGTCTGCTTGAATCTAACCATAGCTGCTAGCTGAAATATCAGGGTAAGCAAGAAGTGAGCCAAATGCTCAACAAGTGCTAAATAATACGATACAAAACATAAATCGAGATATATATTAAAGAATGTCAATGGGAAGACATAATATGAGATAACGAGAGATAAAACTTTGGGTAATGGCATCATTCCGTTTGTATCAAAACAATTTCAAAATCATATCTTAATCAAAATCATTTTATGACGCTACGGATTACAGCCGGTGATCAGCCGCGAAGTAATCCCGAACCTCACTGGGTTCTAAAACATTAATGGGAATCCCTAGGCAACTTTTAAGCCTAATATAAGTGTGGAAAGGACTCGCGTCTCAGTCCAGATCCACTATTCAAAGAAAACATTTATCCCCCTTTGGGACTGAAAACCCACATTTTATTTATTTCAAAAACTGATGCCGAATTATAATAAAATCTCTTTTTACAGTAAACATTTTTATCAAGGAATTATAGATCAACTCGAAACACGGGAAATAAGGTACTGAATATCAGGGCCATGATTCACAAAACTATACTCTATTCAAGTAATTGAATGGTTTTCATATATCAAAGACTGGACAAGGGGATTTAGTGAGGCTAATGGATAATATGAAGGGTAATGCCAATTTGGGCTCAAAGCAATGGTTTCTCATCAAGGTTCAAGTGCTGGATCATCAAGAAGGTAAGCTTCATGAATACTAAGGGTGTTAAGGTATGCAGAAATGATCTTTAACTCAGGATATATCAGAATTGTCAGGCTTTTAGGATAAGAAAGAGGGGTATCAATCAATGGGGAATCACTTTGATAAGTATCTGACGTTCGGGGTTCAAGGTATGGTTCTATAGGGGTTCAAGTATCAGGATGAGATATCAATATTTAGGAATCATCAGCATGTTAATCAAGAGAATCTACCAAGAGTTATAACTGCCCTTTTCTTTTATCATGGCATTCGAATTTCTTTAATAAACTATCATGATAAGACTACTTTGCAATACGTACTCGAGGGTTCATGGCATCTCTATATAATTCAAAGATAAACATAAGATACGCTTAATTTAATATATCAAATGACACAGGATAGTTGCAACAATGTTTGAACTATTAGTAGTGAATATGAAAGACAAGTTGAATCACTTGCCTTGAGAAAGGCTGGTCTGGTCTGACTGGTAGGAGCAACTGGAGCTTCACTCGACCTTTATGGCAAGTTTTCTCTCGTCTCAAGATCCTACATAAATAATAATAATCCTCATTATAATATATTCTCACCAACTTAACCTATTTACAACCCAAAATTAAACACGGATGGCGCTTAGGCCTATATGCACTTAATTTATATTCACCTTTAAATTATAATTGCACACACATAGCCACATAATCACATATCATATATTAATACCAAATAACACCATATACACCATAATGCAACACTAGGCTTGGATGATCTCGACTCACAACTTAAGTCACTTGGTCGCTAAACTAGACAAAGTCTTCTAATTTTTGGCTTCCTAACTCGATGTGCCTTTACTAAACTATCCAAAACCTATTGACCCTCACTTGTGCCTTTTTCTCTACGGACCTTATACTCTCTTACAACTATGGTGGTCAACCTAATACTCAGTCCTAAGTGTTCTAAAACTATGTGATAAGTGAAAGTGCTCACTGGTGCAAATTTCAGAATGACAACTATGGTTTCTTGAGTACATTAGACACTCTTAAACTACAAATTTTACTTCAAAACTTTTATGCAAAACTCTCCTGACATAAGGGCATCTCAAAAACTTGATGTGGTTCAAGGGCATGGCTTGGGCCTTCTTGGGCCTAAGCTCAAAGTCCAAGGTTCCCCTGTTTTTTTCTGGGCAGAAAACGCTCTGACTTGAATTAACTTGTGACACATGGTTCTAAATCATATCCTATGAAATATGGTTGGAAAAACTTCTCTGACACTCCCTCTAACTAAGGCCCAACAGGGCCTAATGAGGGCCTACCCATGACATGGTCAAATCTCCCTATTCCTAAGTTGCAACAAAACTATCCCCTGCTGGACAGATTTTGTTATTCTACTTGTGCACCTAACCAAATGACATGCAAACCTCCAACCAACACCTAAAACCTTTTATAAACTCCCAATACTAACGTCTGGTGGCTTGGGCCTCAAAGTGCACATCCATGACATGGTCAAAACTCACTCTAAACCTCAGGGTACTAAACTGATTTTCTGCAGAAACTAAAACTCTCCTTTCTCCAAGGTTTTGACTTGACACACTCAACTACCAACAACCCAATACCCAAATCAAGACTTAAACATGGTGATCGACTGAACTAACTCCCTTATTCTCAAAATAACTTTGGTGGAGATCATCCTTTACCTAAGGTACAATTATGGCAAAATAAAAGAACTACACTTCACAACTCACAAATCATCAAGTTTTTTGAAACAACAAGATATACATTTTTATAAAAGATAACCACGAATTATTACCATGCATCAAGGAGCATTAATCAATATTAACACCTTATTTATACTTAAATTAAAGCTTACTAACAAAATCTTTCCAAATGATCAAAATCTTCCAACATTCCAAGAGAAATTTACATGCATTCATGTCTTCGAGTTTTACCAATTAAAGCAACATGTTTTCTAAATATATATTAACATGAAATTGACATGCAAGCCTATAATAAGCTATATCTAGATGATCACTTAGCATGCAAAGGGTTTTATCAAGACTTCACTAAGATTTTCATGTTATCATCACAAAAACACACAAAGTGGAACATGTCAACCAAAACACCATCCATTCGGCTCCTATCAAGTCATGGCCGAATGGACTAGGGTGAAAACAACAATTGCATGAGTGTAACATACTCATGTCTAGCCATTCTCAACCCTTTGCTACTATAACTCATGGTGAAAGCCTTGAATTCACAAGAATCAAGGATATTCACTTGGAGTTTTAACAACACACCACCATGCAAGGTCAACACATAAGTTTTTCTACTCTAAACTCTTAAGATATACAAGGACAACATGTAGGGAGTAGGATTACTTGATAATAGGATGATTGTTTGAGTGAGAAATGAAGAAAGAAGGGGATGGGGGCTCGGTTTCTGGGAATTTTCGAGAGGGGAGGGGGAAAAACCGAGAGGGAGGGGGAGGGAGGAGATGAGAGTGAAGTGGTGGGGTGAAGTGATGATCACTTCTTTGAGTTGTTTTTATGTCTTGATTTGACTATAATGTGAGTGGGTTTGAGAAATGACAAGGGTATCCTTCTAGCTAAAACTAAGCTAACTTGCATGCAAGGTCAAGGAGGTAATTTGGCTACTAGTTCATGAGTTAGTGGGTTTGGAATTGTCCTCTTTGTCCTTGAAAAGAATGAAATGGTGGTTTGCATGCAAGGGTTTTCTTGTAATTTGCTAAATATGATAACTAAAATTTATAAAGATTTATTTTTATAAAATAAAATACAAGTTCAAAAATTATAAAATTTATACCATAAAATAACTTGGATTTTTAGAAATTTTATAAAACTACTTTTGAATTTTGTGAACAAATAACTTTTTAAAAAGATATTTATTCAAGGTTTAAGATATTCCTTATAAATCAAAAATGAAAGAAATAAATAAATTTTTGCTTTGAAAATTCATATACCACATAATAAAAATTTAAGACGCATAATTCTCATTCACACAAGCATACAATAGTTGCATATATTGGCATTCGGCTTTATAATTACACCAAATTTTATAATTAATATTACACGAAAATGCCGGTTGTAATAATGTATACACTATACAATGGTATGATAGCATACGCTAAAGCAGTCCTCTTCTCAATCGGTGGAAATTTATTGGTCTGTGCCATTGCAACCTCTTCAACTTCTGATTTCTTAATTCTGCAAAAAAAACAAAGCTAAGTTATTAGACATATTAATCAAATGTTATATATACATGCTATAATGGTATGTTAGCATACGCCAAAGCGGGCCTCATCTTCATAGGTGAAAAATTATTCATTGCTGCTCATATAGTTGAGTAGAGAAGTATGGTGGTAGAAGACAGATGCTTTTTAGAATATGAAATGTGGATACTAAATGATGAAACCTGTGGTAATATAACACAATCACTCCAATTTAATTCCTAGGTGCAAGAGAAATAGAAAGGCTATTATTTTACTTCAGATCTATTTGTAGTCGAGAAACATTAATTAGAGAGTTTTTAGAGTACATTGTTAAATAATGAAGAATGCAGTGTTTGAAACCTTGGGTAAACAATAAGGATTGTTTATTCTTCCTTCAATCTATTAATTTGTCCTCTTACAAAAACAATCCTTTTTATTATTTATATTTTTTTATGTTGCATACATAATGTAATTTAAATCAGATCAGAACTTCTAGAAAATAAATAACTTATTGAAGTATTAATATAAATGCAGAGTCGGAAATCCAATTCCAAAATATAGAATAAAGCAGAAAGAAAGCTAGATAATCCAAGAGTGATAGATACTCAGATATTTTGAATTTAATTGAGAAAAGCCAAATATGGAAAAAGTTGTTAAAAAAAGGAAATGCAGATGCAATCTTCAGGTCTCGGCCATAGCTTTCACTTGTACTATTTTAGAGTTACTCGATCGGTGGTACTTCATCTTCCTTGACAATTCTGCAATATAGTGACATGTAAAAATAGGTCAGGTGGTCTCGTTTAAATATCAGCGTATTATGCTTCATGCATATGAAATAAATTATACCTCTCTCTCATATTGTTAATAGCGTCATGTGCAAGATTAATATAAATCTTGGTGGAAGGTATAGATGACAACACAATATTACCTGAAATATAACATGAAATTAAAATTGCACACTGTTGTTAAAGTGTAAATGATTAAACAAATTACATGTCAATATCTTCATCACTGATAACTCTTACAATATAGTGGTAAGATACTAACCGCGAGATAACCTAGATTTGCAACTTGCAATAATGATGATAGCAGGCTCATTTACAATACTTTGTAATTTCCGTGGAACATCACCAATTATGGAATCCCACAAATTCACTTTGACAGAATGCCTACAAATACATATAAATTATTAATATTATTGAACGTCACTTACAATTCTATGAGACAAACTTGAATTTTATTTATTACTTATTAAGGTACAAATTAGAGATTTTACCAGTGGTCTTCAAGGTCGAAATGAAACAATGTTTTCTTGCCATACTTCGTGGCTATATTCCTTACTGGCTGAATATTAGACACAACACCAACAACATCTAGCAAAATATTTAACTATATCATAACACAATTTTTTTGAAAAACATAATTCCTATTGTTGAAAAAATACATTTAACTGACCGCTTGAAAATGTAGATACTTCGTCCTGTTCATCAAAAAAGGAAGAATTATACAAACTCTCAGTTGTTTTGAGTTCAAACTTATGCATAGGTATGTTCACAGGAGGATTGACGATTTGCTGGCCTGCTGTTACATGGGTGAAGATAATTTTGATAGCAGAAGAAACATGCCTTATCTTTCCAGCAGCATCTACTGTCATAATATCAATAAACTCATATGCACTTCCCTCATAAATAACATCATTCCACAAATGCCAAACAGAACTATTAACAAAGACATGAACATGATAATCCTGTATAGAAAAAATTCAAGCGTGAATTAGTTTGAAAAAGGTCTCTACTAAAACTCAACTATAACATCATATAAAGGTTGTATATTGTAAATTACATCATCATCTAGGAAAATCAGATTCATTCCCATAAAATTAGTTCCTACATCTCTGATTGACGGCCACATCCAAGTGACACGGACTCTAATTTTCCAGTCCGTTGGCTACGTATCGAGCGAACGCAAGGAATGAAAGACATCTACTTACAAAGATGAAAACTTTTAAGTGAAAAAAATATGCTTATATTAAACAAATGGATTCCTTAAGAAAAAGAGAAAATATGGTTCGACAACGAAATTACTGACCCATCAGCAGTAGTGTTGTGTATTGATAGGATGAAAAATTATAGAACATGGAGCCGATATTTATATTGAGTCTAATGAAGAATGCGATCATATCAATCACACTCCTTAATATGCTCTGTTTGTTGAGATATGCAAAATCACAACTAACAGATATATGGATTGACATTGTGCAATAATCATTAATTTAGTTATTTCTAATTTATACCGAGATTAATGCTTTACAAGTCTATAATTTGTGCTATATGATCATGCATTTCTGCTGATAACTGTTAATGCATCATTTCTTAATAAATTCCAAAAAATGTATACTTAAATCATTGTTCAAATATTAATGATTGATAATTAGATAAATATGCATGATATTGGTAACTTATTGTCAAGCCGCTAATTATGTGTGTTCGGGATTATATCATTTCTTATTTTTTACAAATTATTCATCTTGAGATCAAGAAAATTAATATGCATTATCTTGCAAATATATCGTTCATATGTGTGAGTGATATCGTTTTAATATTCTTACAATGTTATGCCCATTGAGATTTTTATGTATAAATCATGGATTTTGTAAAAAAAAGCTTCAGACAGATGAATAATGAATTATTAGTTATTTAGACGTACTTAAATGAAGATAATACATTTTAAGTTTTAGGGTTTAGGTTTATTCAGTTAGTATATAGATTAAATTGCACTTTATAATTACACCATCATGCAGATAATATTTTCAAATTAAAAAAATAAAACCTATAAGTTATGTATTTTTTAATAGAAATCCCTAATATAACAATCTCACTTGAACAATAATATCTTTAATTGTTTAATCCCAAATTGAGGAATAAACGTTTATTGGAAACAATGAAATATGTTGTTGCCAAAGTTGGAAATATATCATATTAAAAAAAACTTCGTACGCAATTGTGTGCTCCTACTATTCAAGATGTAGCATATAAAATCCATTCTAAAAGTATGCATTTCAATACAATTCTTTAACATGTACAATGGCGTCAAGATGAGAATTTATTAAAAAAAATCCAGAATATCTTAAATAAAAGAACCATTATATAATTTGGATATACAAATGAGACGCGATTTGGTTTAAAGTTTATATAGTTATACTAAAGCGCAAAACAATAAGGTTTACAAAACATTATAGACATAACTATGCTTTATCTATTTAACAACAATGCAAATTCATTATTTGGAAGAAATGTACTACATTCATCACGGGGTAATCATTTTACAAAGTGGTCTAAACATACAGACTGTACAAATTTTAATCCTTAAGATTTTAAATTGGCAAAAATATTAAGTTTGGCCTAATGTGGGTAATTTGATTGAATACAAACCAAATGTTTTACAACTCTAAACATGGTTTTTGGTAAGCATTCTTTAAAGCAACTTCTCAGCATGATGAGATAATCAACATATTCTTTAAAGACACATCACATAATTCGAGTAACATGGCTATTGAAATCACATAAACTAAAACAATTAACAGCTATCAATCAGTTATTCTAAATTTTGGTAATTGTTTAATAACTATCAATCAGTTATTATAAACTAAAGAAAACTGCCCCAAAACTGATGGGCATACTCATACATATATATACCTTTGGGTGTTTATTTACATTTTGATGTATTCTACATCTTATAAAATGACTTCACAAAGAGAAAAGAGGAAGAAATGGTCGGAGCAAGAGTTGCATAATCTGGCTATAAAGTGCGCATATTTCAATAATGATATGGAAGAAGCAAAAGTTTTCTACTCAGAGATGTATGCTACAATCGAAAACAGGCAGTCTGAATTGTTTGCTCGTTCTGTTGGCCTTGAGGAACAATTCAAGTAAGATTTAAATGTGTATCTGATTTTATGATTTACATTGCTTTATGTTACAAATCCTATAACATTAGTTTCAATGTTTTACAGCGAATTAGAAGATACTCTGAAGAATGAATCAAGGAAAAAACATGGAGAGTCATCACAAAGTAGTACTGAAATTCCACATTTTTATACGGGGAATTCACTTAGATTCCTAGGTGATACTTCTATGTCTCTACTTGGTCATGAGAAGAACTTCAAATAGAACACGGAAGAAATGATAAGTGCATTCCAAAAGTTTGGAGATGGGTGGAAATAACATCTGAATAATTTAAATGCTCGTGCTGATATGTTGATTGAAGAAAGTAGAAAGCTTCGCATACTATTAAATGATTATGCTCGATATATGTAAATTATGTTGCATTCGATATGCTGTGATGATATATTGTAATAGTTGAAGTTGGAGAAGTGTAATAAACTCTTTTATGCAAATAATTTAAATATGAATGATTGTTTATGTTGGATTACTATCATGTTAGGTTTACCGTAGATGATTTAAATGATATATATACATTGCACAACAATTTATGTAGTTTATTCTATTTACACATATATTTTCCTTACATGAACTATATACATCAAATTACATGAATTGAAAGATTTCTATACTTGCACAACATGGCCATCGTTTGCTGGTTCGGGATCATTAATTTCAACGTCTTGAAATCTTGCTTGCTCTGGCCCAATACCTAAATCCATGTTTAGTAAATTTTGTACATCTGCAACAGGCCTATCAAATGTGCGAAGGTCATGCGAATCCTGTCTGCCAAGTGTTGCCAAACAACGCGCAACTGCATTCCTATGAGGGTGAACCAAATTAAGTTAATAACGGATATTATTATCAATAAGCCTTGAAAGAATAAGTCTGAAAGTCTGTTTAGTATGTGGTGTAATTCCTTCTTCTTTGTAATATTTGCTTTCACGATATACTTGTATATTGTCGGTTTCAATGATAACACGTTCGTGAGAATCCAGGAATGCATGACACATGTCTAATTGAATAATGCAATATTCAAGTTTGTTAGGCCTAGAATTATGCCATAAGTCATTCTGAGAAGATGACCTCCTGCGTCTCTTGCTACAACACCAATACCATTTCTATTGTCGCCTTCAAGAACATTCTGAATAAACTGACTATGCACATTGATCTTCACCCAACCATTAGGAGGAAATTTGTTACGACCGGTATTCCATTTAATCTTTAATTGAGTAATATATAATTGTAATGGAGTTATTTATAAAATTATATGAATATGTGCTTGTGTGATTGTATTGATGCATAATAACTGTGTTAAATTATTAAGAAATTTGAAAGCAAGAAATATATTATTTGCTCTTTTATGTGAATATTAGAGTGTATTTCTTATTTTGAGAAAAATCGTCTTAAAAATATTTTTATCAATAAATTTCAAAAGTGATTTTGTAAAATTTCTAAAAATTCTAAGCTATTTTATGATACCACTCTTGTAATTTATAGATTTATGTTTTTATTTATAAAATTTATTCTTGTTATTAATTTGATTATTAATTAGCAAATTACCTCATTACCAATGCATGCATTCAACCCCTAATTCAAAGCCAATGGCACAATGGAAATTTCTAACCCCACTAACTACTTCTACACTAGCCAAATTACCTAGATACCCTTGCATGCAAACTTTGTTTTTAAAAGTAGAGGGAGAGTTTGGTAATTTTATAGCCCACTCACTTTTGCATGTGGGTAAAGATAGAATAAAATGATCAAACTCAAATCAATTCTCCAACACACACACGCTCCACTCATTTTTCTCACTTCCCCCTCCTCCTCCCTCGCCCTCTCGGCCAAAGCCCCCTTCTCCATTCCCTTCCATTTTTTATTCAATCTTCCACTTTCTTTTAGTGTAATTCCACTTCCTATTCCTAGTTTACACACTTCCAAAAGATTCTTATGTTTAAAACTTGATGATTCATGGTTACATGTGATGTTTTTATTTAAACTTAAAGAGAAACCCTTTATTTCTTTTGAATCCAAGGTTTCTCCATGAGATACATTACTTATGTGCTAGTAATATGTATTTTTGTAAGTGAAACTTGATAAAAAAATCTTTGCATGTTAGTGATCATTCTTGTTATAGCTATTTATAGCTTTGCATGTTAGTTTTATAATGAGTTTTTGACGAAAAACTATGATATTTTACTAGTTCATTCGAAAGCATGCATGTTTTGTTTAAATCCTTGAATTTCGAATTTGTTTATGCATATTAGGAGTTGTTACCATGTTTTTTTGCTAATATTAGTTAAGGTAAGATAGTATGCATGATTATTATTGTTGGGTAAGTGTTAAAAGTCAAATTTATAAGGAGTAATCTCCCCTGTTTAGTCGAAATGTTGGTGATTGTTAACTTGTATTATTTTTGGTAAATTTATTTGCATGAAGGTGCACTAGGGTATGAATGATCTCCACACTTGTTGATGCATTAGTTAAGGGTATTAGGGCAGTAGGGTTTCTTGGTTAAAGGTTGATCTCTTGGTTTTAAAGTCGGAGTTAAGGTGAAAAGGTTTAGAGTAGGACACTTTGATTTTCCAGATTTGCATACTAGTTGTAGGTGAGTTTTGAATGGTTATTTCTTAGGCCTTGGTAGGCCTGAGCTGCAGAGAGTTGGTAGTTGATATATATTTGAGTCCAGGGGCAATAAATTTAGGAACACCTACCATTTAGTGAGGTGCACAAGCGGAAACTCTAAATCTGTCGGAACACGGGACAGTTTAGGTTGGGTGTAGTTTTGAGGTCATAAAGTGGTGTTATGTGTAGGCCCTTATTAGGCCTTGATTCGTACTAATAATAGGAAGTCTAGAGAAGGTTTTAAAGTCGAAATATATTAGTTTAGAGTTAGAATCAATTGTTAAAATTGAGTCAAAAATAGGGCTGTTTTTAAGGCACCAAGCATATTTGTGTCAACTTTGGGGGTAGGCCCAGGGAGGCTTAGGTTAGACCTTGGTGTCATTCCAAGTGCATAATTTAGATTTAGGTCTTAAGAATCCAGTGAGTTAGTTTTGGTAGAAATACCTAGAGTAGAAGAGTGTCAAAGACCCTAAGTCTCCCAAGGTGTCGCCAAGAGAAAGCAAGTGAGAACACTACGACTTAGCACTTAATTTTGTGAACCCTATGAGCGAGGATTAAGTGATCCTTACTGTTTCATATTAGATAAAGGTCAGTAGAGTGTAAGGCCATAATTATGGTCAAGAGAAATGAGATTACCAAGTTTAGGCATTTCGATTTTCGAGATTAGTAAAGTTGCACTACGATAGCCAATTTGTGGAGATTAGTTGAGTGAGATCATTCAATACCCAATGATGCACCAAGTCTAAATGATATATTGCATGTACTTATCTGTGCTTATGTGCTCCAAGGTGTTATAGTGCTATATATATATATATGGTAATATGTGTTGACTTGAGGTCTTATGCAAAGTAAGACACTAAATACTACTTGGAGTCGAATTGTGCATTAGCACTAGGGTCGATTGTTCTTATAAGAGTCTTTAATAATGAGAGTTATTATTATTGTGTACGATCAAGTGAAGATAGGAATCTTGCCGTCAAGGTCGAGTAGTGCTCCCGGTTGCTCCTAAGCCAAGTCGAGTTCTAGATAAAGCCTTCTTTAAGGCAAGTGCCCTCGAACCTTCTTGTGATATGTTGCAAGTTTATTCTGAACTTTTTAAGATATATTGCAAGTGTTTCTCCCTTGTCAATTCTATTTTTGTGCAAGTACCTTAATCTTAAGTTGAGTTATCACAAATGTTATGCCATGCCTCTTATTATCACAATGGTTCCAAGTTCATTTATGCACTATTAAAGATCATTTGCTTATCTACGTCATGCCACAACTTGACTTAATACCCATAATTAAATAATTCAATTGCTTTTACCATACCAAAATACCTTCATAAGCTCAAATATTTCAACTTCCATGATCATAAAACCCCTATTGATTTGATACGCTATCCCTGTACCCCTGATACCTTGAGATATCAATAATCCAACTTCATACGGAGAAAAATGTGAAATCTACACGGATCATAAGAGCTTGTAGTTTATATTTACCCAGAAAGAATTCAACATGAGACAACGAAGATGGTTGGAGCTCATCAAGGATTATGATTGTTCAATACATTACCATCCAGGGAAGGCGAATGTAGTAGCCGACGCTCTCAGTAGAAAGGAAAGAATGAATATGATCACATTGCCAAGGGAGTTATCTGAAGAGATTGAAAGATTCGACTTAGGACTTTGTGCTCACGGAGGTTTGAAGAGATTTGTCATGCTATGACCATTCATCCAGAATTGATAGAGAAGATAAGAAAATGTCAAGAAGAAGTGATAAGTAAAGAGAATAACCAACTGAACTAAAAAATGAGATAATGCAAGAAGCCCACAACTCAAGACTTTCGATTCATCCGGAAAGCACTAAAATGTACGAAGATTTGAGAAAGAAGTTTTGGTGGCCGAACATGAAAAGAGAAATTGCAGAATGGGTCGCAAAATTCTATACATGTCAACGGGTAAAAGCGAAACATTAAAGACCAAGCAGTTTGATTCAGCCATTAAAGATTCCAAAATGGAAGTGGGAAAATATTGCCATGGATTTTATAGTGGGTTTACCTTGAAAAAAATCCGGACACGACGCCATATGGGTTATAGTCGATCGCTTACAAAATCGACACATTTTCTACCAATCAACGAGATGACTTTATTAGATAGGTTGGTTCACATGTATGTACGCGAAATCGTGTTACGTCATGGCGTACCTGTATCAATAGTTTTGGACCGAGATCCGTGATTCAACTCAATATTTTGGAAACGATTCCAAGAAAGTCTTGGCACCAAGTTGAACATGAGCACGACATATCATCCACAAACGGACAATCAAAGCGAGTGGACTATACAAACAATTGAAGACATGTTACGAAGTTGTGCTATCAATTTTGCGGGAAGTTGGGATGATCATTTACCACTGGTAGAATTCTCCTACAAAAATAGCCATCATCTAGTATTGGCATGCCGCCGTACGAAGCCTTATATGGAAGAAAATGCAGATCACCAACAAGTTGGGATGAAGTCCGGGAAGGAAAGATTCTAGGTCCCGAATTGGTCCAACAAATGAAAGAGACAGTCAAACTGATCCAGAAAAGGTTGCTTGCTGCTCTAGATAGGCAACGAAAGTATGCAAACCCTTCTCGGAAGGATGTGAGTTTCCCAGTAGGCGAATTTGTATTGTTAAAAGTGTCACCATGGAAATGGTTGACTAGATTTGTGAAAAAAGGGAAACTAGTACCTCGATATATAGGTCCTTTTGAAATTTTGAATCAATTCGGGAAGGTGGCTTATGAATTAGCTCTTCCGTCTCAGTATCAGCATGTTCATAATATATTCCTTGTGTCTTTGATTAAAAAGTTTAATCCGGATGTCAATCATGTGATAGAGTATGAGCCGATAGAAATTCAGGCATATTTGTCATATGTGGAGTAACCTGTTAAAATACTCGACTGGAAAGAAAAGAGTCTTAGAAATAAGTCTGTAAGGTTGGTAAGACTGCTATGGAGGAATCCCAAGGTTAAAGAGTCAACATGCGAGCTAGAGTCTGAAATGCGATCCCGGTATCCTCACCTGTTCTCTTAGATTCTGAGGACAGAATCCTTTAAGGGGGAGAGGATGTTAAGACCAATATTCCATTTAATCTTTAATTGATTAATATATAATTGTAATGGAGTTATTTATAAAATTATATAGATATGTGTTTGTGTGATTGTATTGATGCATAATAATTGTGTTAAATTATTAAGAATTTTGAAAGCAAGAAATGTATTATTTGCTCTTTTATGTGAATATTAAAGTGTATTTCTTATTTTGAGAAAAATCGTCTTAAAAATATTTTTATCAATAAATTTCAAAAGTGATTTTATAAAATTTCTAAAAATTCTAAGCTATTTTATGATACCACTCTTGTAATTTATAGATCTATGTTTGTATTTATAAAATTTATTCTTGTTATTAATTTGATTATTAATTAGCAAATTACCTCATTACCCATGCATGCATTCAACCCCCAATTCAAAGCCAAGGGTACAATGGGAATTTGTAACCCCACTAACTACTTCCACAATAGCCAAATTACCTAGATACCCTTGCATGCAAACTTTGTTTTTAAAAGGAGAGAGAAAGTTTGGTAATTGCATAGCCCACTCACTTTTGCATGTGGGTAAAGATATAATAAAATGTTCAAACCCAAATCAACACTCAAACACACCACAGTCCACTCCACTCATTTTTCTCTCTTCTCCCTCCTCCTCCCTCACCCTCTCGGCCGAAGCCCCCTTCCCTATTCCCTTCCATTTCTCATTCAATCTCCCACCTTATTTTAGTGTAATTCTACTTCCTATGCCTAGTTTACACACTTCCCAAAGATTATTATGTTTAAAAGTTGATGATTCATGGTTGCATGTGATGTTTTTGTTTAAACTCAAAGAGAAACCCTTTGATTCTTGTGAATCCAAGGTTTCTCCATGAGATACATTACTTATGTGCTAGTAATATGTATTTTTGTAAAGGAAACTTGATAAAAAATCTTTGCATGTTAGTGATCATTCTTGTTATAGCTATTTCTAGCTTTTTCTGTTAGTTTTATAAAGAGTTTATGATGAAAAACTATGATCTTTTACTAGTTCATTCGAAAGCATGCATGTTTTGTTTAAATCCTTGAATTTCGAATTTTTTGTGCATATTAGGAGTTGTTACCATGTTGTTTTGATAAAATTAGTTAAGGTAAGATAGTATACATGATTATTATTGTTGGGTAAGTGTTAAAAGTCGAATTTATAAGGAGTAATCTCCCTTGTTTAGTCGAAATGTTGGTGATTGTTAACTTGTATTGTTTTTGATAAATTTATTTGCATGAAGGTGCACTAGGGTATGAATAATCTCCATACTTATTGAGGCATTAGTTGAGGATATTAGGGCAGTAGGGTTGTTTGGTTAAAGGTTGATCTCTTGGTTTCAAAGTGGGAGTTAAGGTGGAAAGGTTTAGAGTAGGACACTTTGATTTTCCAGATTTGCATACTAGTTGTAGGTGAGTTTTGAATGGGTATTTCTTAGGCCTTGGTAGGCCTGAGCTGCATAGAGTTGGGACTTGATATATATTTGAGTCCAGGGGCAATAGATTTAGGAAAACCTACCATTTAGTGAGGTGCACAAGCGGAAACTCTAAATCTGCCGGAACACGGGACAGTTTAGGTTGGGTGTAGTTTTGAGGTCATAAAGTGGTGTTATGTGTAGGCCCTCTTTAGGCCTTGATTAGTAATAATACTAGGAAGTCTAGGGAAGGTTTTAAAGTTGAAATATGTTGTTTTAGAGTTAGAATCAATGGTTAAAAGTGAGTTAAAAACATGGCAGTTTTTAAGGCACCAAGCAGATTTTTGTCAACTTTGAGGGTAGGCCCAAGGAGGCCTAGGTTAGACCTTGGTGTCATTCAAATTGCATAAGTTAGATTTAGGTCTTAAGAATCCAGTGGGTTAGTTTTGGAAGAAATACCTAGAGTAGAAGAGTGTCAAAGACCCTAAGTCGCCCAAGGTGTCGCCAAGAGAGTGCAAGTGAGAACACTACGACTTAGCACTTAGTTTTGTGAACCCTATGAGTGAGGCTTAAGTGAGACTTAGTGTTTTCAATTAGATAAAGGTCAGTAGGGTGTAAGGCCATAGGTATGGTCAAGAGAAATGAGATTACCAAGTTTAGGCATTTCGAGTTTCGAGACTAGTAAAGTTACACTATGTTAGCCAATTTGTGGAGATTAGTTGAGTGAGATCATTCAATACCCAATGAGGCACCAAGTCTAAATAATATATTGCATGTACTTATCTGTTCTTATTTTCTCCAAGGTGTTATAGTGATATATATATATATATAGTAATATGGGTTGACTTGAGGTCTTATGCAAAGTAAGATGCTAAATGCTACTTGGAGTCGAATTGTGCATTAGCATTAGGGTCGATTGTTCTTATAAGAGTCTTTTATAATGAGAGTTATTATTATTGTGTAGGATCAAGTGAAGATAGGAAGCTTGCCGTCAAGGTTGAGTAGTGCTCCCGGTTGCTCCTAAGCCAAGTCGAGTTCTAGATAAAGCCTTCTTTAAGGCTAGTGCCCTTGAACCTTCTTGTGATATGTTGCAAGTTCATTCTGAGCTTTTTAAGATATATTGCAAGTGTTTCTCCCTTGTAAATTCTATTTTTGTGCAAGTACCTTAATCTTAAATTGAGTTATTACAAATGTTATGCCATGCCTGTGATTATCGCAATGGTTCCAAGTTCATTTATGCACTATTAAAGATCATTTGCTTATCTACGTCATACCACAACTTAACTTAGTACCAAAGATTGATGTTGTTAGGAATATATGTGCATTAGTTTGATGATATGTTTAACAAAACACTTAAGTAGAAGTTTAGTATTTGTAGCCTCAACGGATAAGACCACTTTGGCTATCCGTTGATGGTGCAGCTTTACTTAGAAATAAGTCTAGTGTTGTAGCACATTTCAGTCTCTGTATTTGAGATATAATTCTTAGAAGTTGAGAGAAAATATAAGTCATGTTGACTACTAGAAGATATGCAAATAGGAAGGCCAATTGTAAATATTTCATGCCTTGTAATTTTGTATAAATGAAGTGGTTTCAACGGATATCTTAAAGACCTTCAACGGATGAGAAACAAAGCTTCAACGGATGTCTCTAAAGCTTCAACGGATAGAGCTTCAACTGCTAAGACATCAACAGATAAAGCCATCAACGGATGAAGGCTTCAACGGATGTTCTGTTAAATAGCAGTTGATAAGTGGTAGTTGTAACAGCAGACAGAGGCACATGGGTTGTCAGAGATAACTGAAATGTGGAAGCCTAATTTCAGGAACATCAGAAAAAGCAGCCGTTCTACTCTAGTACAAAGAGGTAATAGTCAACAAAGTACTTGAGTGATATGGAGAAGAAACAAGTGGAGAACTTATTTTATTATTGTATTTTTATCTTTGTCTTCACTTGTACACTTGGTGATATATAAACCAAGTAGCAGCTAGTAATTAGATAAGAATTTTTCCAGTGTTGTTTAGAAAAATCTTGAGAGAAAAATTATCTAGTTTGTACTAGGATGCAGCTGTGATCAACATCTTGAATCACAGATTTTCTGAAATACCATCTCTGGTGGAACAACAATCCACCAGAAAAGTTTTTAAGGTCTGTTGTGTTCTTTACATTAGTGCTTGAATATATATCTGTCTGTATTAGCTTAAAGCAATTCACACACTTGTTTATCTTGAACACAAAGCCTTCAAAACTGCTCAAAACTTGAAAAAGTTTTGAGATTTACATTCAACCCCCCTTCTGTAAATCTCATTGTTAGTCCACTAGGAATAACAATTGGTATCAGAGCAAGCTCTTGACACACAAAGAGTTTAAAGATCTTGGAAACTAACAAAGATGAGTAAGAAGGATATTGGAGTAAAAATCCCAGTTCTTGACAAAGACAGTTATCACCATTGGAAGGTGAAAATGCACCTTCATCTACTCTCCTAAGATGAAGGTTATGTAAACTGCATTGAGAATGGTCCTCACATTCCCCACAAAGTAGCCACAGTTGCTACGGCCACAATTGCTGTTGGTCAATCCATTCCAAAACCTAGAGCAGAATGGACAATGGAAGACACAGAAGAAGTCCACAAGGATAAGAAGGCTATGAACATTTTGTTTAATGGTCTTGACAAGGATATGTTTGATAATGTGATAAATTGCACAACTGCCAAAGAGGTTTGGGACACAGTTCAGCTACTGTGTGAAGGTACAGAACAAGTAAAAGAAAACAAAATGCAGCTTCTCATTCAACAGTATGAGTATTTTCATTTTGAAGAAAATGAATCTTTAAATGACACATTCAATAGATTCCAAAAGCTGTTCAATGGACTGAAGCTGTATGGTAGAGTGTACCAGGTGAAGGATTCAAATCTTAAATTTTTAAGATCCTTGCCAAAGGAATGGAAACCCATGACTGTCTCCTTGAGAAACTCTCAAGATTATAAGGACTTCACTCTTGAAAGATTATATGGAATCTTGAAGACTTATGAACTAGAGCTGGAACAGGATGAGGTATTGGAGAAGGGAAGAAAGAAAGGAGGTTCAGTTGCCTTGGTAGCTGAAAATGAGAAAGAATGCAGACAAGAAACTGTGAGATCTACATCAAACTCCAAAGATGGCACAAGCAAATCAGAATCAAGCAAGGGTAAGGAGCAAGTTGCTGAGAATGAAGACAACTCCAGCCAAGATGACTCTGATGGTATTGATGAGCATCTTGCATTTCTGTCCAGGAGATTTGCAAAGATGAAATTTAGGAAAAACACTAGAGCCACTAAACCTCATAAGAACATGGTGGACAAATCCAAGTTCAATTGTTTCAATTGTGGTATAAGTGGACACTTTGCAAGTGAGTGCAGAAAGCCAACTTCTGAAAAGAAGAAATTTGACCAAGTAGATTACAAAAAGAAATATTTTGATCTGCTCAAGCAAAAGG